>NC_074665.1:15621268-15708688 GCF_029448725.1 Salvelinus fontinalis
TCAAACAATAAAGCCTAGAATCAACAAGAAATATGTTTTTAACCAGTCATATTGGCATATTATCATTCAGTATAGATCATGGACTTCTGAGTTGTATTAATTACAAGCCATTTGACGGTTACAGCATGGTTTACTTCATTGAAACCTAGGAAGTCCCTCAATTTTCCACAAATATTGTAGATCTTTAACCTCTGATACAGGTCCCATCTCCCTTTCATTTGAAACAATTGGGTGCATTGAACTGTCTACATTTTGGCAGCTTTCATATATTTGGTTCTGATTGGTCAAAGATGGACAAATATTTTTTTTTTAATTGAGCTTGGAAGCCCATTGTTTAAAAAAACAATGTTTAGACTCAAACCACATACACATATGTCTAACCATTGGACCCAATGACTTTATCTGTGATGGCAAATGTATCATATAATGCTGTTTAGGTGTAACACTGCGGTCTGGAAAAAGCTCCTTCCAATGCTTCAAATGATTTTCAATGAGTAACTTCAACCTAGACACAGTCACAATGGAAAGAACAAATACTATCTGTACAATCTCTATTAGCTCAATTGTCAGTCGTATATACTGTATGCATTGACTTCCAAACTCTCCAAAACAAATGGCAATATCCTTAGCAGGACAAGCATTTGCCCAGATGACTGTTTTAGTTTACCCTCACTTGACGTTAATGTACTAACAGAAATTGGGGATGGCCCGATCTCTAACATCTAGAGGGGAATAAGGGAAACCAAGAACAGCAGAATTCAGTCCAGATCAATCTGTCCTGACACAACAAGATGATTCAAAACACATTTGATTTCCAATGGGGCTATGCCCTCCAGAATTACATGCATAATGTCTTGCGGAGTTTGTTGCATGATATCAAAGGCTCAGAATTCAACTAACTTGTTCCTTCTATTCATCCCATATCTTGTTCTCAAGGTTGTTGCGAAGCAAGTCAGTCTGTGCCTTTTCTATTTCCTCACACTGTCTGACATGCTTCTCCAATGTCCTGTTAGTATATGCATCCTCATTGAAGTGTGACTGCATGTCCTCAAAAGAACACTCAGTGTCTGCACTTACTGTAGGCAAAGCCCACACCCTCTTTACACCCTGCTAGTTCATGTTGTGCCAGGGTGTCTCCAGAGAGAGAGACCAGATATCGTTTTCTCTACATTAATAGTTAGCATTTTAACCCCACTGTACAATGCATCCATGTCTTCCTTGATTCTATTCAATATTACATCTACACCAGATTGACGGAGGTCTGCTGATCTTGCCATGGCAAGTAGCCTGATAGCAGCCAGTTTAGACCTGTATTTTGGATGTATATTTCCTAGGGTGCAGTACACCATTAACAACTTGTTTTTTGATGCTAAGGATCCTAGTGGATTACAGATCTCTATTTCGTCCATGTACAGAACAATCTGCAATGCATTTGGTTTCTCTGAAAATAAGGGATGTGATTTTAGAAGAGCACCATCAACAATGTCATGAATAAACCTTTCCCTGCACATCTGGGGTCCATTTCCAACCATATACTAAATCCTTGGTTGTGATAAGAACTGTTCTAGACTTTTGACTAATGGTACATGATAAAATAATTTGTCTTTGATGAAAAGGTCTTTTGAGCATCCACATTTCATCCTGTATATGGTTCGAGCAATGTGAATTTCCTCTGCATCCAAACCGCTAAACTGCTTCTTAATAACACTGTCCTGTCTAAATGTTGTTGCAGCGTCAGCAAAAGGCCCAATGAAATTGTCAAATATATTCATTGCATCTTTTTCAAGTTTCCCTGATGTGCTTCCTGAATGCTTCTTTAGCACTGCCTCCATCTACTTCCTGAGGTTGTCCAATAGTGATGATTGATACTGCTGTACCCCAGCAACAATGTCATTCACGCCTTTCTGAAAATGAGAGAGAGAGCAAGGTGGGGATGTCATCAATCATGTATACCTATGATATTCAGATGTTCTTATGACATATTCATTAACATAAGGGATCAACAATAGTAAGGTGGACAACCTGGCACTGAGAATGAACTCAACCATCACTGAACCACTACAAAATGCTCTGCATAATGTAACAAACCAAATGATGTGCTCTGTTCAGAAAAAGCATCTTACCTGTGAGAGGATGCTTGGCTCTGGCATTTATCACAAAAGCAGTGGTATGTGTTGTCAGATTCTAAATTTTGTTTGACATTGAATGTAGTATCCTGAGGCTGGACATTACTAGTTCATGATAAGTATAATGTTTGTGACGGGAGAAGTGGTTGCGAAGTCTGACTATGAATCCTATTAGTAAATCTAAGTACTTTAAAAAATATGGTCAATTTCAGTAGATTTACTCGGTTGGTGGCACTTACTTGTTGCACCGTGACAGCTCCATGTTGGTCAATGCCCCTTTGCCTTTCATCTGAGTCAGATGTATGGAGTTGCTGATCAGTGATGCTGGAGTTAGCTAGAAGATGATCGGGTTGAATGTTGTCCTGTGTATCACGCATCAAATTAATAGATGATTATTTGAAATGGTATTTAGTGTCACCAATAGTGTTATTTAAGTGTTTTGTTCCTATTTATCATCGATTATTTTCACATGAACCCAGCTTTAGCCATAAGAGTCATTATGGCTAAAATTATCGAGTAGCCTAATGGACAGTATGACTTTGGTCCGTGTATCGTCCGTTCATTAAATATTTTTTTTAAATCCAGAGAACAAAAAAAATACTAGCCAGCTACTTACGTGTTCCGGTGGTGCTTGGCTTTCCTCCGATGGCTGTTCATCTGGTCGGATGCAATCAAGTAGGTGTTGAAGGTGGTTTCTCTTTACATGATGGAAGGAATTGTACACTATATTCCTCAGTGCATCCGTCAATACCACAGAGTGACCAGAAATCAGGGCTGCGACTGTGCAATCTATTGATATGGCTCAATAACAGTTCCAATGAAAAAGTCATAAAAACGCAGCAGATAACGCACCGTCAAAGCATCTTGAACGTTACTAAACGCAAACGCAAGTAAAACGTTCCCACTGCTTTCGATGAAAAGGGCGGAAAGACCTGAAAATGATGTTCACAAATATTTATAATATGACCAGTAATTTGATTGGAGTAGAGAACAACAGCACTGGAACTTTTAACTATACATGTATCACTCCGCTTTACAGGTGTTCTAATAACCGTAAATTACATTAACGATCGTTATCCATCTTAAATTGTAACAAACTTTGCACCGCAAATATGAACATATTTCCACAAATAACATTTGAGTTAAATTATGAATGGTCGTCAGGAGAGGACGGTAACGTGTAGAACTACACAAAGTAGCAGTAGCAAGCTAGTGTGTAGGAAAATGTATATGTGGTGCTTGGCAACAGTCCAGTACCAGACCAGTTGGGGAACTATGTGTGTTGGAGCCAAATAAATGATTAAATAAATTAACAAATCATAATCTGTTGTCGCTTATTACTGTTAAATAATAAATTGTGCTTGTAGAACTGTTGTATAAAAGCAATATCACACTCGAGGTCGTGCTGTTATACTGAATATTATTATATTTGTCCTGCGGCCTCGTACCTACGGCCGAATCACAGCCGTGCTGATATTCAGCACTCTCATGTGATATTGCTCAACTGACGTACGTTCATCACATTATCTAGCTAAATAAGGGAAGCCTAAAAAACTAAAAAGTCAAATACGGTGCAAATCTTTGAGTCATCTAACAACACTATGAATGAAGATGGAATGGATTACACCTATCCAGGCATGGACAATATATCAACCGCAGTATTAAAAGGTCATGTTCATTTGTTTATACTCGTCTACCGTTCTCCTTAGCTAGCTAACGTTCATTTGAATTGGAAAGTTGGCAAACCAAGTTTGCTAATTTTAACTAGGTAACGTTGACTTTTAGGAATTAATAACGGCACGAACGGCCATTCGTTGAAAAAACTTGAACTTTGGTTAGATTGATAGTGCTTAATTGCCAGAAATGGTGTTAATGAGGTGTAAATGTGCCCTAATGACTGACACTGTTGACTATTTAGCTTCGCAGTCTTTGGCGCCCTTTCTATTGACAATAGAAAATAAATAGAAAGGGTGCCAAAGACGGCGAAGATAAATTATCGATGGTGTCAGTCATTGTCTACAATCTTAGCTAGGCAAGCAAAGATGAACTAAGATTTTCAATATGGGAGACAATTTAGCGTTAACGTTAGTTTCATTAGCTTGCACAATCTTTTGGTTTAAAGTAATTGACGTCAACGTTAATGATATACTGGTAGTCTAATTTTGTTAGCTAACATTAGCTAGCTTGGTTAATCATTCCTGCATTAACTGGAAAGGGACTACCGTATGCTAATGTCTCATAACCTATATCAACCTGACTCTTTGCGTCTATAAACCATGACTTAGTTGCTAATTACTTAACTATTTACCATGTGGTTAAATGTGTTTTTCAGCTGCTAATATAAGCACAGACATGCTGCCCAGCCTCTCTAAGGAGGATTTACGTGATCTCTTTCCCTTCTTCAGAAGGAGAACCATTTTGAGATTTACTCATGGTGAAAATGAGGTAATGTTAGATTTTGACATTTGGGAGACATTTAATCTAACCAAGCAGACAGTGTTACTGTAATCAAAGTAGCATTTCCTGGCCATCATTACAATACATGTATCTACAGATGTACTTGTTTTGGTGTTTGCTGTTAGGTTGTTGTTACAGTGTGGTGTTCTTTGCCTTTATAGTTACTATAGAATAAATGTATGTCTTATACAGGGTCAAGAATCAGACCTGTGTAGACCAGGCACCTCCTCCCGGGGACCTGTGATTTCAGATCTACAACCAGTGGAGCTGAGTAGGTAAGTCACTACTCAGGTATTCAACACATGTTTCCAAATGCAGCAATGTTGGAACCTGGCAGCCAAAGTGTAAACATCTGACACTCAAAATAGGAGGGATGTGCTTCATCCAGATCAATCAGGGCAACATGTGTCTGCTTGTATTGTTTCATTTCTGGATTAAATTTTGTTTAATGTGATTTATAACACAAACAATTTGGTGTTTGTTACAAATCTGTGAAGAAGCAGCTTTTGAAAAGGATTCAGAATGTTACAACCCCCAAAAAGAAGCAGGGAGCGACCCCTTCAAGAAAGTGGCCACGAAGCCTTAGATTTCAGAGCAGCCAGGAGATGATGTTGGAGAGAATCCCCACTATCTAGATGCAACACCCCAGAGGTTGAACAGTTGGGTGGTAAGTTCACAAATTTAAATAGTGGATAGTGTTTCCGTGTAAATGCAACTTCTACTATTACTCTAAATGAGGGACTAGAAACAAAGTGACTGTTGTTGATAATTGGATATGGAGAAGGGCGAGCCGGTCAAGGATCGATTCAGACAAGGTGATAAATTGTATGACAAGCGACAGTTTAATTATGAGTAAAGATATCTGGTACAAGCGTATACGGTCTCGTTCCTTCGGCTCATAGAGAACCTCCAGAAAAAGCTCAGATAACAGAATGCATAGACATTTTATACAATACAGAAAGTAGGTTGAGTCTGGAAGTTCTGGTCCTTTCGTTGGTTCTGGACAGGTTGTTGTCTTCTCAGATTGGTCCTGATGAGCTGGGCGTCATCCTTCTGAGTCTTATAGCAAAAGTTCTTTGTTATCAAATGTTCAGCTAAGCAGGAGATTTTGTGTGTGCGTAGTCAGCCCTCCGTCCTTGAGTATGTGTGTGTGTCTGCACCCTTTTCTTATCAGTGTTTAGGAATGTTCTGTGTCAGCCATCTGTCTCTGGGTGTGTGAGAAACCCTGCTTAGAAAGAAGTTAGTTATAACAATGTAATAGCAATATGCTTGTGTTATTTTAAATGGTATTTATTACACTGTTTAGTCTTCAGGGTTTCCTGTGGAATGAGAGGTTTGGGGGGGGGGGGTAGTACCAGCGGAATCACTGGTCTTAATTTCAGTCTACATTTTAAAATGTTAATTGGTCGGGATTGTTATGTTTTCTGGCATCAGAAACTTCTGAGTGCCTACAGAACCAGGCGAGACATTATAAAACTCTACAGGAGATGTATAAAACCAAGTCCAGACCCAACCAGAAGGATGTTTCCCAGCGTCTGGAGCTTGAATTCCAAGCAAGACTGGCCTTCATCGACTCTGCTGCTACTAAGGAGCAGGACAGGCCTACCAAGATTCTTCAAGCGTATCCCTGCTTCAGAGAACTGGATCATGTAAGCAAATGTATTCATTCTATGTAGGCCTATGCTTCTTTAGCCTGGTTAACACCAGACCAAATCTCAAATGAGATATGGTGTGGGAATTGAGCAGCGTGAGAAGCCATAGCAGGGACGGGGGTAAACTACTTGGGGCAAATGTAAAAACAGTGAGCTCGTGAGAATTCGGTCTGGTTGTCTGTCTGTCTCTCGTGTTATGTATGAACTCCGGCGGATCCTCGATCGAGGGAACTGCTTTATACCTGAACTGAAGACCCGCTGGGGGACCTTTTACAACAAGGCACAGTTTTATGGAGTGTTCAAAAAGGTCATGAAGCCACCGCTGTTGGACAAAGGTAATTACTGGCTCTGTAGACAATGGAGAATCCCATGAACGGATTAATATCGTTCTTAAATATTTTATTTGTGTCCAGACAAATGTACTTGTTTTTAGTGTAGCTGTACTGGTTTTAAGATATATTTACTAAACATACAGCCTTATTTCAAGATGATGGCACTAGCATTTGCTAAATTTATGCACATTTTCCTACATATTCAGAAAATGTTCTTAAATCTTTTCTTTGTATCCAGACAAATTAGTTGTTTTTAGTCTGAACGCACTAGGTTTAAGATGGCTATGCATTCGAGACTAGATATTTTAACTTGTTTAAAAGATCTTGGCAAGTAAAATGTTCCTGTTCTGTTGGCAGATAATTTTGCTTATTTTAAGTAATATTTCCCTCATTTTACATCTTTTTTCCCTTGTTTTTGAGAGCTGACTTTTTGCAGTGTATATGTTGATTTGTTTAACACTTTTTGGGTTACTACATGATTCCAAATGTGTTATTTCATAGTTTTGATGTGTAGACTGTTATTCTACAATGTAGAAAATAGTTTAAAAAAAGAAAAGCCCTTGAATGAGTAGTGTGTCCAGATTTTTATCTGGTTCTGTGTGTGTATCCCTATTTATCTATCTATTGGGTGATTGGAAATTATGCAGACAATTACATTGATGGAAGCCACAATCTGTATGCAATATTAAAGCTGATCTTCCCCCTAAAAAACAAATAAACATCTCACTTCGGTGTCTTTATCTCTCTCTCCGTCAGGCCTTCATCCGCCGCTACCTGGCCAACCGCAAGGAGGAGAGCATCGACGTGCTGCAGCTGGCCCAAGACCCATTTCTCATGCCCCCCTTCTGCAAGGCCCTTGCCACCGGACCTGGGCCGTTGGCGTCGGGCTCCACGCCCTCCACCGCATACAACAGCAGTGCCTCGAACTGAGGTGCCCAACGCCACCCCTGAGGGCTCGTGTGGGGGCCACATTACTCAAACGCCCTCCCTTCTGGATGGGGGAAGGAGGATGGAGGGGGTAAAAACAGACTAAAGGATGGAGGAGTAATATCTGAAGTGCCCTCCCTATCCCCACCCCTCCTAAGACATGAAGGGGCAGTGCCAGTCTATGGCTTGTCTGTAGGACCCACTGGCTTCCCACGTACATGTACACACACACACCCCTGCCACAAAGAAGAGAAAGACCTTGCTGGGCCTGTTCAGTGGTCTGCATCACAGGGTCATAGGAAAACGGACTGAAGTCACAGTGTGTTGTGTGTGCATTCCTGTTTTCGGGAAAACCAAACAGCTCAAATCAAATTGTATTTGTCAAATATATGTGTTTAGCAGATGTTATTGTGGGTGTAGCGAAATGCTTGTAAGCTAGAAGCATGGCAGCCCTGTCTGTCGGCACCATTTTCCTACATATCCATTCCATTTGATGTTTTGAGAGAAAGGCTTTTCTCGGCAGGGTTCAAATGAAGGGGGAGTTTCTATTTTTGATGACCAAAGTTGAAGGCATGCCTGGCTGATACAACACTGTTACGTTTTACACAAGTCTAACTGTCAGGTGAAAGAAAGAAGTCATTTTCACTAGGATCATCACTTTGGACTGATTTGATCAGATTTAAATATTTTCTTGGATATTGGACTGGGAGTTTACTTTGTTATTTGGATGGTTGTCCATATTTTTTCATGAGGCTTTCCCCCAAAATGGAGGGAGAGAGACTTAATAGAAATGCATATAAACCATTCACCGACTGTTGGTATAACTTTGTGGTTTGTTAGCAAGGAGTTACGTCAAAGATAATTCTCATTCATTGCAAATTGTGCAGTATAACAATCTAAATTGCAACATAACTTAAATAATAGCAAAGTTATTTTAGTATATTGTGAAACATGATTTCACACTTGAGCATAGGTGTGTTGTTTACCAGAGAAAAGCAGAATAGCCTAACTGGTAATACTCAAATATACACAGTCATACAGAGCTAGCTACGTGTTATGTTCAAGGCTAGCAACACAATGACTGCCTGTAGAGTGTATAAAGTGCCTTCAGAAAGTATTCACGCCACTTGACTTTTTCCACATTTTGTTGTATGGATTAAGTTGAGTTTCACTGGCCTACACACAATTCCCCATAATGTGAAAGTGGAATTATGTTTCTAGAGATTTTTACGAATGAATTAAAAGTATTGTGTCAAGTATTCAATCCCTTTGTTATGGCAAGCATAAAGTTCAGGAGTAAAAATGTGCTTAACAAGTCATTTATTCCATGGACCCATCTGATAAGTGTATAACAGGATTTTTGAATTACTACCTCATCTCTGTACCCGACACATACAGATAATTGTAAGGTCCCTCAGATGAGTAGTGAATTTCAAACACAGATTCAACCACAAAGACCAGGGAGGTTTTCTCATGCCTCGCAAAAAATGCACCTATTGATAGATAGGTGTCTTTCCTAACTCAGTTGTCGGAGAGGAAGGAAAACGCTCAAGGATTTCACCATGAGGCCAATGGTGACTTAAACTATATTTAAGGGCTTTAATAGAAAACTGAGGATGGATCAACTACATTGTAGTTACTCCACAATACAAACCTAAATGACATAGTGAAAAGGAAGTTTGTACAGAATGAAAATATTCCAAAAACATGCATCCTGTTTGCAATTAAGGCACAAGTAATGAACTTAACTTTATGTCCTGAATACAAAGCGTTATATTTGGAGCAAATCCAACAACAAATAACTTGAGTACGACTCTTCAAATTTTCAAGCATGGTGGTGGCTACATGCCTGTCATCGGAAAGGATGTTTATGATGAAAATAAACAGAATAGCGCTAAGTACTGGCACAATCCTAGAGGATAACCTGGTTCAGTCTGCTTTAGACACTGAGATATTCAACTTTTACCAGGACTATAACTTAAAACACAAGGCCAAATATACACTGGAGTTGCTTACCAAGACAACATTGAATGTTCAAGAGCACCCCAGTTAGTTTTGACTTAAATTGTCTTGAAATTCTATGGCAAGACTTAAATGGCTTTGTAGCAATGATCAACAACCAACTTGACAGAGCTTGAAGGCTAACATGCAATCCTGGTGTGCAAAGCATTTAGAGACTTACCCAGAAAGACTCTCAGCTGTAAATCGCTGCCAAACGTGATTTTAACATGTATTGACTCAGGAGGTTGAATACTTACGTAATCAATCAATCTATCTGTCTCTACATTTTGATGACCTTTTTTATACAAATGTTAGAATTGGAAATATCCTTTTACGTAAGGCGTTCTGTGTGGGTCCGTTATTGGCATGTTCATTTGTGTAATGAACCTGAAAAACCAAATCGTACAGTGATACGGGCATTAAATACTGCCACAAGCCTCCTTGTCTACATTTAAATATACACCAAGAAGTCACTTGTAGTAAAAGGATTGCCTTGTTGAATTTGCCAATGAACAAAAGCACAGCATAATCCCGATGCCAAAGCTTTCGGTAGACACTTCGAGCGCCCTGCGAGTGGGGAGACAAGAGAACAGACAAGGCAAACGTTCCAATGCTGTTCCAACGCATGGTGAAATTAAACCATCTTTACCTTGTCAACACAGTAAAAGAAAAACTATTAAAACATAATAAATGTACAGTATTCCGTGGCTAGAGTGGAGTTGAACCACTAAGATACAAACCAGTTGAAGAAAAATAGGCAGAAAACCAGATTCGTGACTAGATTTGCTTCTGGAGCAAAGTAAGAAGCATGTGATACATAAGAACCCATTCCAGTGCTGCATCTCAGTAGTTCAACGTGTCCTTCTCTCCTTCCCTTCATGTGTACTGATCTTTAAGAATTGAACAGGTCAATTGGAAACAACAGCTTTCACCTATCCAGTGTCATAAGATATGTGCATATGATGGAAAAGACACAACCAGAAGTCACTTAGCTACTATTAGGACTCAACCCTGGATTGTGCTCCAACAGTCTCAGATAGCTCCCTTCAAAACACCTACGAGTCTAGGTGGACTTGAATGTGTACAATTTAACAGTTTTTATCTTATCCTTTCAAATTGTCAATATGGAAATCAAACAAGGAAACAAGACTTATTGGATTGGAACTCACACCAGTGGTGAATCTCAAACGTCCTTCCTCCAGTCTTCTCCCCACCCTCTCAAAACATCATAGGGAAGCAAGGAGAGCATTGAAGAAGAACTACTTTACAGAGTCACACATTGTGATGAAATTGTGGTTTTAGAAGGGTCAAGGGGCACACCCAGGGTGAGTCCTCATCTTCCTCTATCGGTTGTAAAACTGAGACGACACCCACGCCAGACCCCACTTGAGGTTGGTCAACATGAACTTGAGCGCCTTGGTCCACTGCTCCTCCGAGTTGAACTGGGTCTTGATGGAGTAGGAGCCGCCGCTGCCTCCCGTGTCCTCAATCTTGCCCTTCTTGACATCCATCCTGACCCATAACAGAAAAAGGTTTGTTAAAGCTCAAACCCACAAGTGTTTATTTCTTGAGGGGTATGAAAGAAACTGGTGCAACATCTACAGCTGCTAACACCCACATTTTTTAAATCTAAGACCAGTACGCTAAAACAAAATAATCTGCACATTTCTCATGCTAGTGACTAGTTGGAGGCAAATAATTATGCAGAGACAAAGGATTAAGCTGTCAAAAGTTGACCAACCCCAGTTATTTGTGTAAGTACAATAGAGTACAACAGTATGAGTCATAATACCCATAAAACATAGCAGTCAAACAAGGAAATGGTTCCAACCGTTTTTCCACCATTCATTTCTCCCCATAGGGAATTTTAGAAACATTTAAAATAAGGGATGTGTTTCATGTAGGCTTACACTTGTGTGATGTTTTTATAATCATGTAAATATCTGTAGGACAAGGTGACATCAATTTAGTCGCCTGTATTTAGCCCCCCAAAATGAACTGCTAATTAGCTGCTAATGTAGCTATCATAAAGAACTACAAATGCCATGATGATCTGGACAAGACTGCCAAGGCAAAGGTAAGATTCTCTGAATTAACTATGTTAGCTAAATTTAGTAATGAATAAATTGGCAAAATATCTTTAAATTGACAATTCAGAGAGTTCAGTAATATGTTTCACCTCAAAGAAAAGTGGCATGTTTAAATATGAGATGAGGGCAAGCAGTTCAACACAGGTAGGTCACATTCACCATTTTGGGCAGTATATTATGGTCTATTATGACATCACATCCACATAAGTGTGTGAGATTCCAGAACTCTCATTATATGTGTACCAATTATGATGTCACAACTGATCAATAAATTCCAAATGTTCTATTTGAACATTCTGGCGTCTGATTGCTGAAAATAGAACACTAGTATCCAAGACAATCTAGCAGATTCCTCCTGAGATATAGTTAACACAGTAGATCACAATAAAATATAGAAAGTTCTTCTAGACGAAAATTTAGTTGCAGAACGAGGTTAGAAGAATGTCACTGTCAATCTCCTTGATGAGGAGGAGATTCTTGCAGTCGCTACAGGAAGATAATGCTTTAACAGGGAACCTTGGAGCTGCCAGTAGCAACTCCATTCAGCCTGCGCTGCCACCTCAACCCAAGGCCACTGAGAAGTTTCCAGCACTCAAACAAAACAGTTTTAACACCTCCAGAATCCCAGTACTGGAGTTGACTGAAGAAAGAAAGGGTGCTCTGCAGCGACTTGCCAGTTTGAAGGCTGTGGAAAAGAAACCACATCCTCCCTCAAGAATCCCAGTCCTGCAGAAGAAGAGGTCCATCTGCAATGGGAAGAGTCAAGGACTGCATGTAGCTCCAACATCTCAGCAGTCAGGGAAGGCTACTGTTCCTTCCATCCGGAAGCCACTGCAACCCATCCGTACCAAGAGGGATCAAACCTGCGTGGTGAAAGACATCTACCTCCATAGTGCCAAGCCATTGAAGGCAGTCCATGGAGCCAATATGGTCACCAAGATGCCACTGCCTCCCATTAGAGCCAGAGTCACTGTGCCAAACAATGACGCCAAGAAGGAGCCATTCCAGCCAGTCAGACCAGAGGGCAGCCCTCGTCCTGCTGCTTCAAAGTACAGAAGGCAGGTTGTGAAGAAACACGTTCAGTTCAAGACTCAGACCCTAACTGTACAGGATCTACCGCCGTGCCCCGATGAGATGGTATGGGACGTCTTGAACTCAGAGGCTGAAGAGGTGATGGCATGTATGAAGGCCAAGCTGATCAGTGTCACCCAAGAATTGAAACTGATTAAGAGTGGGGCCAAGATGGATGCTCAGGCTTTGGAGGAGATAAATGCAAAAGAACGTTTCAGAAAAAAGGTGGAGAAGTTCATCCAGGAGATCTGCCTGATGAAGGTGGATTCTGACCTATGGGAGATGATAAGAGATAACGAAGAAGAGGAAGAAGAGGAAGAAAGGATTAAAGAGGTGAGGAGAAATGGAGAAGAAAGCAGTGTGTCAAGTAAGCCAAAGCAGACAGCCACGAGATACACTGTGAACAAGCCAAAGGAAGTCAAGAAGGGTTCGAACATGGAAGAGAAAAAGGAGGACAGACAGGTAAAGAGCTTGACATTCCAAAGCCATGCTAACTGTTGATCTAGTGTAGTGTTGGTGATCACGTGCATTTGTATCAGAGGAGGCTGATGGGAGGAGTTATAGGAGGATAGGATCGTTGTAATGGCTGGAATGAAATTAATTGATCGGAATCAAACATGTTTCCATGTAATTGATGTGTGTGATACCGTTCCTTTTATTCTATTCCAGCCATTACAATGAACCCATTACAATGTGCTCCTCCCACCAGCCTCCTCTGGATTGTACATGTTGTATTTCTTGTGTCTGTTGCCCAGCTGCCCATTATTTGGCCCATCTGATAACATCCATTCATTCAGGTGGTGTTGAAACGTCGATTTGGGATGAGTGCAGCCAACTCCAAGCTGAAGCAGTGTGAGCACTGCGGCCGGTGCTTTGATCCTAGTCGCCTGGAGAAACACAGCGAGATCTGTGCCAAGCTCTCCTCCAAGAGCTCTAGACGAGGGGTCTATGACTCCACCAAGCACCGGCTCAAAGGCACTGTACTGGCTGGCTACGTGACGCGATCCGTGGTGTGATGCACCAAGGGACCTGAGTCTGTCGCTCTTTTGTATTTTGGATTGAACAGACAGACATACAGTGACTGCTAAACCACCTGCTGCCCAAATGAGGACTTCTACCTTGGAATCTGTGAGGGTTCCAATAAGAGGCAGTACTACTAGGAGGCAGTATTGTATCCAGAAACGTCTAAACCAACAGTGTTCAGCAGTTCCTCAAATCTACAGAAACACCTGTATAAAACACCTCAATAAAATCTAATCCAAATACTCATCTACATCATTCTGTCAGATGTGTTACTAGTGCAGGAAAGTAGAATAAATTAAATATTAAGAAACAAGGGAACAAATTTATCAAATCTGAATACGAAAAGGAGTGATATGTTCTTTTTATGAATTGGAAAAATGAAGAAAGATAAACTAATAAATTTAGTTGTATAACCAAAATTACACAAATAACTGAAGTTGGTCAGCTTTTGACAGCTTAATCCTTGGTCTCTCAGCATAATCCATAGATGATTACAATTATAGTTCGATGATGTCTGCTAGACTAGTTGACTGACCTGTAGGGCAGGCAGAATCCCGTGTCTCCCTTCTCCACCTCCTCCTTGAACTGCTGCACACAGTCCAGGAAGGCCACCATGGCATGGTCAAACTTGTTGTCCCAGAAGAAGCGCAGGCCCCCTGAACAGTACAGTGGTAGCTCCTACACACACAAGACGAAAGAGAGAGTGGAATGTACCATATACAACATGGCCTATTCACTGGGGTTGGCTTGGGCCAGTCTTAATGAGCATTGGAAAATAGTTCACTCTTTTTTTCACAGCTCATTAAAAAATGTGTTGTTTGTCTCCATATAGTAGCCAGCGGTAAGTGTGTTCATGTACTGTACCTTTTAGTTCGAGACCTCACGTGTTGGTAACAACCATCACACCTCCTCATCCATGCTTCACGGTGGGAACCACACATGCGGAGATCATCCGTTCATCTAGTCCGCGTTTCACAAAGACACGACGGTTGGAACCAAATCTCAAATTTGGACTCATCAGACCAAATGACAGAATTCCACCGTTCTAATGTCCAGTGCTCGTGTTTCTTGGCCCAGGCAAGTCTCTTCATCTTGTTGATGTCCTTTAGTAGTGGTTTCTTTGCAGCAATTCAACTTTGAAGGACTGATTCACGCAGTCTCCTCTGAACAGTTGATGTTAAGACGCGTCTGTTACTTGAACTCTGTGAAGCATTTATTTGGGCTGCAATCTGAGGTGCAGTTAACTCTAATGAACTTATCCTGTGCAGCAGAAGTAACTCTTCCTTTCCTGTGGTGATCCTCATGAGAGCCAGTTTGATCATAGCGCTTAAAGGTTTTTGCGACTGCACTTGAAGAAACTTTGAATGTTCCGTAATGACTGACAGTCATGTCTAAAAGTAATGATGGACTGTCGTTTCTCTTTCCTTATTTGAACTGTTCTTGCTTGGGGAACAGTGAGTTAACTGCCTTATTCAGCATCAGAACGAGAGATTTTTTATCTTGTCAGCTCAGGGATTTGAGCTGGCAACCTTACCACTAGGGTACCTGCCACCCCGCTTTCTTTTTACCAAATAGGGCTATCTTCTGTATACCACCCCTACCCTGTCACAACACAACTGATTGGCTCAAACACATTAAGAAGGAAAGAAATTCTACAAATTACCTTTTTAATTTTTTTTTATATATATTGTACCCCCTTTTCTCCCCAATTTCCGTGGTATTCAATTGTTAGTCATTGCTATCTTGTCTCATCGCTACAACTCCCGTACGGGCTCGGGAGAGACGAAGGTCGAAAGCCATTGGTCCTTCGAAACACAACCCAACCAAGCCGCACTGCTTCTTAACACAGCGCGCCTCTAACCCGGAAGCTAGCCGCACCAATGTGTCGGAGGAAACACCGTGCACCTAGCTGCCTTGGTTAGCGCGCACTGCGCCTGGCCCGCCACAGGAGTCGCTGGTGCGCGATGAGACAAGGGCAAACCGGCCAAACCCTCCCTAACCCGGATGACGCTAGGCCAATTGTGCGTTGCCCCACGGACCTCCCGGTCGCAGCCGGCGACAGAGCGCAAACCCAGAGTCTCTGGTGACACAGCTAGCGCTCAGAACTTCGCCGTGGTTGCCGTTGAAGAATCAGATAAGACGTTGCTGGTGCAGTTTATGGCGATATCGCATTTCGCTACCGCAACGTTTTATTATCGAAATTGATGATTTCTCTGGCTGAGACTCTTCACAGATAAACTATATAACTTTTGTGTTACTTGTTTATTTGCAGTTCTAATGTATATCTGATATAAGTAGGGTGAGTTTTACCAGTGTACTAGATATAGGTTAGATTTTGACGTGAGGTTAAAAAGAAAATATATATATATAATTTTTTTGCTATTTACATTTTTATTAGTGTGTTGATTTCCCATTGTTAAAATGGAAGGTGTTGGGAGAGGTAGGGGTTTCCTGTCATTTAATCTGTCACCATCGGTTGGGAGGGGTTCAGCCAATATTCCAGTTTCTTCTACACCTATGCCTAAACTGGAGGGTTTCGGGAGTTTTGATGATAGTTTACCAATGGAAACGCCCAAGGATGTGAATGAAAGAGTTTTGCCAAATACTGGGAGTGGGGAGGTCTCCATGGATTTCATAGCAGACATAGTACAGCAGATTGGTCATTCCATTGGGGAGAACATTGCCTCCTGTTTGGAGTCAAAGGCAATTGTTGGACATTTTGGGGACAATGTTATGGGGAATGCATGCAGCGCTAGGGGTATGGATGTGTCAGGCCTGAACCTGGTATTGAAGTCTGATATCAGGGAACTGGTGTACTTTCAGGGGGATGGCTCTGAAAAGTGAACAGTGCATGAGTGGGAGGATATGGTCATGGTTTACATGCGTAAGAGGGGCGTATCTGTGATGGACCAAGCAGTTGAGGTTATGGGTAGGCTTATGGGAAGGGCCCACGATGTTGTTAAATTGGGCATACGCAGCAATCCCTCCATTCTAAAGGCAAGAGTCCCATCTTTGACATACTGAAACAACATTTCAGTGACAACTGCTTTTTCAAGCATGCCCCTCGCTGACTTTTATGCCACATTACCTCTGACTGATGAACAACCATTTGAATATTGGCTCAGACTGAACAGGGCTATGGAGTTTGCTGAAGATTGTCTTAAGCACATGTGTCAAACTCAAGGCCCGCGGGCCAGATGTGGCCCGCCAGGTCATTTTATGTGGCCCGCGAGAGCTTAAAAGTTTTGAGTGTCTAAAAATAAATAACAAAAAATAAATTAAGAGCGTGCTTTGACCAAAAACTACATTCCCACAATGCCTTTCGACTACGCTAGCCACGGCAGTGTCCATGCCAACGAGTGGAATTGAGATATAAATAATGATCCCAAAATGTCCAGAAAGAGAAAAGTTGATGCAGACGGAAGACTGTTTCAAGACAGATGGGAAGGCGAATACTTGTTTGTGCTTCAAGGAGAAAGACCGGTATGTCTTTTGTGTTACGAGGCGGTGTCTGTCGGTTGTCAAAGAGTACAGTCTGCGTCGACATTTTGACACCAAACACGGAGCTAAGCGCTAAAGCTAGCCTTCAAGAAAAGCAACAAATTGCCCAATAATTAAAAGGCAAACTGCGGTCGCAGCAGAGTTTGTTCATGAAATCCACAGCCAAAAACGAGGCCGCGGTGAAAGCTAGCTTCGTTGTGGCTGAAGAAATCGCCCACGCTTCCAAGTCTTTTTCAGAGGGAGCGTTTTTGAAGCAGTGCATGCTGAAGGTCTGTGAGCAGGTGTGTCCCGACCAGTTACAGACTTTTAAAAATGTCAGTTTATCAAGAAACACCATCGCCGACCGAGTGAAGGAACTAGCAGAAAATCTTACAACACAGCTGGCCGAGGAGACACGCAGCTACACAGCTTTTTCATTAGCTGTTGATGAAAGTACAGATAACACGGACACAGCGCAGTTATCAATTTTTATTAGAGGCGTAAAGTCGGACCTCTCTATCACTGAGGAGCTGTTGGATGTGGCTGCAATGCATGGGACCACGACGGGACAGAACATTTTTGATGCGGTAGAGAAGTCCGTAAGTAAAAATGCATTGCAGTGGGAAAACTTGGTAGGATTAACTACAGACGGTGCACCGGCAATGTGTGGAGGAAAAGTGGGCTTGGTTGGACTAATGAAGGGGAAAATGCAAAAAATGAACTGTCACACGCCTTTGATAACGTATTATTGCATTATCCATCAAGAAGCTTTGTGTGGGAAGGTGCTGGGGATGGAGGACATTGTGACCACAGTCATGAAAACAGTGAACTTCATTCGGGCGCGTGGCCTGAATCACCGTCAGCTCCAGCAGTTTTTGCTGGAGATGGGCTCGGAACACGGGGATGTGCTGTACCATACAGAAGTGCGGTGGCTGAGTAGGAGCAAAGTCCTCAAGCGATTTTTCGAGCTCAGGAAAGACATTGCTCTTTTTATGCAGAGTAAAGGAAAACTCATGTCTGAACTATCAGATCCAAAGTGGATGTGTGACTTTGCTGTGTTGTGTGACATAACCGACCATCTCGCCCAGCTGAATCAGAAGCTGCAGGGACGCAAACAAGTCATCACGCAGATGTCCGACACGATCACGGCTTTCCAGCGTAAATTGGACTTATGGATGTGGCAAGTGAAACAGGACAATCTTGTTCACTTTCCTGTTTGTCAGAGCATGTCAGCCTCATTTCCCGAGACTTTTTCATGTGCTCAGTTGGCTACCAAACTGAGCTGGTTAAAGACTGAGTTTGATCGGCGCTTCTCTGACTTCAGAGCACAACAGTCTGGCTTTGACATCTTTGCCAATCCTTTCACCACCGATGTCTGCACTGCACCCCAACACCTTCAGATGGAGCTAATTGAGCTTCAAAGCGACAGTGGCCTGAGAGCAAAGTTTCAGGATGCTACAATCCAGGACTTTTACCGTCTGCTGCCTCCTGGTTTGATGCCACAGCTTCGACTTCATGCTGCCCGTGTTCTGTCCATGTTTGGGAGCACCTATCTGTGCGAACAGTTTTTTTCCATAATGAATCTGAACAAAAACAAGCACAGATCACGCCTCACGGATGACAACCTCCATGCTGTTCTACGCATTGCCTCAGCACAGGACCTAAAACCAGACATTGACACACTGGTAATGGGAAAACGGTGTCAGACATCTGGTCAGAAAACACACAGGCAAGCATTTTTTTTAAAAACTTAATTAAAATATAATAAAATGTAATTCAACCAAGAAGAAGAACAGTTAAACTGTGTGCAATTTAATGATTGTGCTTGCATTTTGTTTTGTGTTTATCATTTTCAGAACATGATCAATCGATAGTAGAGAGAGAATCCACTTGGTGTGTTCAAGGACAGGCAGCATCTCCTCATCAAAGACTAACCGAAAAACTTGACCAATATATTTGTGAACTGAGTCAACCTTTATTTTGGTATTTTTAGTTGATTACATATTATTGATGTGTAGCTGCTGTA
Organism: Salvelinus fontinalis; assembly: GCF_029448725.1. Taxonomy (NCBI): domain Eukaryota; kingdom Metazoa; phylum Chordata; class Actinopteri; order Salmoniformes; family Salmonidae; genus Salvelinus; species Salvelinus fontinalis. The sequence goes on from NC_074665.1 coordinate 15,640,454, forward strand.
GTAATTATTTATTGTTTGCAGGTTTATGTGTGTATGCAGACAAATTGTTGTCATCAAACCATCAGTTGGGTGCAAGGCTGTGTGCAGCCTTTTTTTGTAAAATGCTACATGTGTCATACATGTTCTTTGCAGCTCAGTTTTATGTTATTTTTCTTTATTCACTTGGACAGTTTGATCCTTCATTAATGGAGTTATGTGGGTTTTCATAAGCTGACAAAATTTTAAAGGATTTATGTTAGAGCTACAAGCAAACATATATTTTCTATGCAACTGTAATTGTCACTTGAAAAAGTTATAATAAATAATGAGTTATCCTCTAACGAGCACCTACCCCGGGTCCGGGAGCACCCCCCCCCCACACTGATTAGCATCGCTAGCATAGCGTCACAATTAAATAGTAGCATCTAAATATCATTAAATCACAAGTCCAAGACACCTAATGAAAGATACAGATCCTGTGAATAAAGCCGCCATTTCAGATTTTTAAAATGTTTTACAGGGAAGACACAATATGTAAATCTATTAGCTAAACACGTTAGCAAAAATCAACATTTTTCTTGTCCACCATTTTCTCTCAACACCAGTAGCTATCACCAATTCGGCTAAACTAAGATATTGATAGCCACTAACCAAGAAAAAAACTCATCAGATGACAGTCTGCTAACATATTTATGGTATAGGATAGGTTTTGTTAGAAAAATGTGCATATTTCAGGTATAAATCATAGTTTGCCATTGCAGCCAGCATCACAAATCTCACCAAAGCTCCTAGAATTACTATAGACAGCAACGTGTATTACCAATTTACTCATCATAAAACATTTCTTAAAAATACACAGCACATAGCAATGGAAAGACACAGATCTTGTGAATTCAGACAACATTTCAGATTTTCTAAGTGTTTTACGGCGAAAACACAATAAATCGTTATATTAGCATACCACATACGCAAACGTTACCCGAGCACTGATTCTAGCCAAAGAGAGCGATATCATATCATCGCCAAAATATATTAATTTTTTCACTAACCTTCTCAGAATCCTTCAGATGACACTCCTGTAACATCATATTACAACATACATATACAGTTTGTTCGAAAATGTGCATATTTAGCCATAAAAAAACGTGGTTATACAATGAAAATAGTAGCAAAACAAGCCTGGTAAAGTCGGTCGCCATCTTTGAGTGATCTAGTTTAATCAATAGCTAATCATATACTTGACTAAAAAATACAGGGTTGACAGGAATCGAAAGACAAATTAGTTCTGAAAATATACTTGACTAAAAAATACAGGGTTGACAGGAATCGAAAGACAAATTAGTTCTTAATGCAATCGCTGATTTACATTTTTTAAATTATCCTTACTTTTCAATACAGGTTGCGCCAAGCGAAGCTATAGCAAACAAGATGGCGACATAAACGTTTAACATTTATCGACAGAAACACGATTTATCATCATAAATTGTTCTTACTGTGAGCTGTTCTTCCATCAGAATCTTGGGCAAAGAATTCTTTCTTGGGTCTTATCTTCTTTTGGTCGAAAGATGTCCACTTGTCCGTCGAAATGCCCACTAACGTACGACCGGGAGCCCGAAATGTGCCCAGCGCGTCAAAGTGCACAACAAAGCAATGCCTCAAAATCGCACTAAACGGATATAAATTGCTATGAAACGGTTTAAATTAACTACCTTATGATGTTTTTAACTCCTATAACGAGTAGAAACATGACCGGAAAAATATAACTGGCTACACTAATGCTTGGAAAAAGAGCCGTTCGGTGTCCTCCGCGCGCCTCACGCATCTGGGAAAGAGTTCCTACCTACACGTGTTTTTGTTTTATAGGGGCTGTGATTGGGCAATCGACACCATTCAAATCGTCATCACGTAAAGGCATCCAGGGGAAGACGTAAGCAGTGTCTGTATGCTCATAGCAATAACAGTGGCCTTAAAACTGACTCCAGATCAGGGGCCAAAATGTGTGAAATCTGACTCCATGTCAGGGAAATTGCTGTAGAATGACTTCTGTTCCACTCAGAGACAAAATTCCAACGCCTATAGAAACTAGAGACTGTTTTCTATCCAATAATAGTAATAATATGCATATTGTACGATAAAGAATTTAGTAGGAAGCCGTTTAATCTGTAATGCAATTATGCTAATGAGAAAACAGCACCCCCTGTAGTCGCAAGAAGTTAAGTGCAAGCCATTACAGCAGTGGACCGCTGCAGATGTTCATGAGAGGTTGGATGAATACAGGAGGGAGCAGAGGTACTCTCACTTATCTAAGGTGACCCTAGCCATCACAACAATGAAGCAGGAAGTTGGTGCTGTCATGCCGATCACCATGCCTGCTGTGAGGCCCCACATGGAAGTACCCAATATGTTGCCTTACCCAGCCCAGACTATTCAGGGCTCAGCTGAGCCGATGGAACGTATCCTTGCAAAGCTGGAGCAGAGGCCACAACAGTCTGACCATACGTTCCAGAAAGGGAATAGGAGCAAAGTGAAGTCTAATGGGCCATGTAACGTGTGCGGGGATGCTGGACATGATGCTTACTTTCACTGCAGGGCCAATCACCTCTGCTTTCTTTGTCATGTAGCTGGCCACGCACGCTCTCAGTGCCCCAAGGCCGCAGCTCTGAGCACAGCTGGTGGAGTCGCTACAGTAACCACTGCTCAGCTCCCGGAAAACTAGTAGGCCTGCATGTAGAAGGGGAGAGTGTTGGGCCTTTTGTAGAGTCCCCATCTGTGAGAGCTGTTGATTTGGAGTCTGTATATAAAAGTGTTTGTGACGAAATGGAGACTGAGAAGAGTATCATAATGCAGAACACACAGAGATTTTCTGCATATGATGATTTATTCTATGCCAAGGTGTTAATAGGAGGAGAAGTAGAAGTGAGAGATATGCTTGACAGTGGATCCATGGCTTGTACCTTGAGCTCTAGGGTCTTCCCTGAACTGTTGCATGCAGGAGTGTTGAAAAGTCCATCATTGAGTCCTACAGAGGTAGTCTTGGTTGGTTGTGGTGGGTTGAAGACGAGGCCTTTGGGAGTATGTGAGCTGGAGTTGGAGGTGTACGGATGTAGAGTTGCCGTGCCTACACTGGTGGTTGAACGCCAGAGTGATGACCTCATCTTGGGCAGCAATCTCCTAAAGCACTTGATTCACACCTGAAGACGCATGGAGATCTCTGGAAGAGGGTTTATACTCCTGTGTGTGACGGGGATGAGGAGAGCAAGCTAATCGATATGATGGCTAATGTGGAGAGATGGAGAGACAGTGAAGTACCTGACAAAGTTGGAACTGTGAGACTAAAAGGGGCTGTGACTCTAGAGCCTATGCAGGAGCACTTAGTCTGGGGCAGACTACGAAACACTCAGAATCTATCAGCGGACAGTGCTGTTCTCATTGAGCCCAGCAGTTCAAGGTCAACACCAAGGTCAATACTGGTAGGGAGGACAGTAGCTCTATTGCGGGGGGATGGGTGGCTCCCTGTTAGAGTGATAAACCCTTCTCAGAAGACAGTGACATTGAGACGAAACGCCACTCTAGCCGATGTCTTTCCTTGCAGGGCTCTAGAGGACTTTGACTGTTCGTGTGTGAATGATGGTTCATCAGCAGCTTTACAGCAGCAAGTGCAGAGAACGGCTGATATACTCACTGACTGCCAAGATGACTTGACACTAACTGATGACGGTTCCAGCCAACTTCACGATACTGACGGACCTGACAGTTCAAGCGATCCTGAGGTCTTACGTGACTTAGGTTTGACTGATATTGATGTCGACTCCTGTCAAGCGTCTCCTGCTGGTAAGAAGAAACTCATCCAGCTCATAGCTGAGTACCAGTCTATTTTTTCCAGGCACAAGTTGGATTGTGGAAAAGCTTCCGGATGTCTTCACCGCATTCAACTGAGTGATGAGAAACCCTTTCGGATGCCCTACCGATGCCTTTCACCAAATCATTATGAGAAGCTCAAACAAGCATTGAATGAGATGGAAGAACGTGAAATCATAAGGCAGTCTAGTAGTGGGTTCGCCTCTCCCCTTGTCCTTGTATGGAAGAAGTCTGGAGACCTGAGACTCTGTACTGATTTTCGTTTGCTCAATGCTCGCACCATCAAAGACGCCCACCCACTCCCTCACCAGGCTGACGCGCTGGCTGTTTTAGGTGGAAATGCCTTCTTCTCGACAATGGACCTTACCTCTGGCTACTACAAGTTGGAAGTGCATGAGGATGACCGGAGATTCACAGCTTTTACGTCGCCATTTGGATTGTATGAATACAATCGTATGCCACAGGGGTTATGTAATAGTCCTGCAACCTTTATGAGGATGATGCTAAACATCTTTGGGGATCAGAACTTTCTTAGCCTGCTGTGTTACCTTGACGATGTCTTGGTCTATGCACCCACTGAAGATCTGGCTATACAGCGCCTGGAAATGTTTTTTGAGCGTCTCAAGGCTCACAACCTGAAGTTGGTGCCAAAAAAGTGTAACTTTCTGCACAGGTCTGTGAAGTTTCTGGGGCATATCATTAGTGTGGATGGTGTAGCTACAGACCCTGAAAAGGTGGGCGCCATTACAGGAGTAACAGAAACTGATCTGATGGAAGATGGTACTGACATTCCATCTCAGAAGAAATTGAGGTCATTCCTTGGGATGGTGGTGTATTATCAACAGTTCATTGAAGGTTGCTTGACCATTACAAAGCCTCTCTTTGGATTGACTACTGGACACAAGGCTCCACGCTGGAAAAAGAAGCGACGCTCACCTGTCAGGAAGTTGACGGCTGCCGACAGGACAACAGAATGCAGACAGGCCTTATTCCAGCTAAAGCAAGCCTTCGAAAAACCCTTTCTACTCTCGGTGGATGCGGCCAGCAATGGCTTAGGTGCTGTGCTGTCCCAGGTGCAGGAACAGGGAGCTACAGCGAGACCTATAGCCTTCGCGAGCAAGTCCCTCAGTTATGCGCAGTCGAGGTATCCTGCGCACAGGCTCGAGTTCTTTGCCATGAAATGGGCTATCTGTGACAAGTTCCACCACTGGCTACGGGGACAGCAGTTCACGGTATGGATGGATAATAATCCCTTGACATACATTCTGACCAAAGCAAAGCTTGATGCTTGTGAACAGAGATGGGTCGCCAAGCTGGCACCGTACGAGTTTGACATCAAGTACATCTCTGGGAAAATAAATGTTGTTGCAGATGCTTTGAGCAGAGAGCCCTTCGTACGACCCAGTGCACTCCATCGCCTGACAAGGGTCCCGTACGAGACCTTACTAGCTGAAGCCGACGCTGTGCGCACAGAGTGCAAGATGTGTTTCGCTGGTCCAGCCACCCCTATGACAAAGCCTTTGACTCCAACGAAGTGGTTATTAGCTATCAGGCTACTGTTGACCCCCCATCTGGTGCTTTATCAAGACATAAAGTTGCAGCTGTTCTTCATTCACACAGGTGCTGTGGGGGTGAAGTGGGCTCACATGCACTGCTGTTGCCACAGCTTCCACAGGCTGTTATGCCATCAGAGCAGACCGATGTGGATGTTCTGCCACACGACCTACTGATGAGTAAGCAGCGTGATGACAACGTGATCAGCAGAGTGATCTTCTTTGTGGAGAGGGGGAGAAGACCATCCCGGAGAGAGCCTGCCCATGAGAGTGTTGAGGTTTTGTGTCTTCTCAGAAGTTGGGACAAGTTGACCATGAAGATGGGTGTACTGTATCGTGTTTCAAAAAATGTGGTTACAAAGAGGAAAACATATTTGTATGTGGTTCCAGCCTCCATGAAAGCAATGGTGTTGAAGGGTGTCCATGATGAAGCTGGTCACCAGGGCCAACAGAGAACAGTCTACCTGACAAGACAGAGGTTCTTCTGGCATGGCCTGGAGAGAGAGGTAAAAGCATATGTGAAGTGCTGCAGGAGACGCGTCGTGAGCAAGACTCCTGATCCGGAAGCAAGAGCTCCTCTTGAGAGCATAATAACAACTGAGCCTTATGAACTAGTGTGCATAGACTGCTGGTCTGCAGAAGATTCTTCAAACAAGTCCTTGGATGTGCTCGTTGTTACTGACCACTTTACCAAATTGGCTCATGCCTTCTTGTGTCCGAACCAGTCTGCTAAGTCAGTAGCTCATCAGTTGTGGAACAACTATTTCTGTGTCTACGGGATGCCTCGCCGTATACACTCAGACCAGGGAGCCAACTTTGAGAGCGCTTTAACCTGTTGAGGCTAGGGGGTGCTGTTGTCACTATTTATGTAAATCGTGTAATTTTTGAAACGGCTTCCTACAAAATTCTTGATCGTACAATATGCATATTATTATTATTATTGGATAGAAAACAGTCTATAGTTTCTATAGCCGTTGAAATTTTGTCTCTGAGTGGAACAGAACTCATTCTACAGCAATTTCCCTGACATGGAGTCAGATTTCACACATTTTGGCCCCTGTTCTGGAGTCAGTTTAAAGGCCACTGTTATAGCTATGAGCATACAGACACTGCTTACGTCTTCCCCTGGATGCCTTTACGTGATGACGATTTGAATGGTGTCGATTGCCCAATCACAGCCACTATAAATCAAAAAAACCTGTAGGTAGGAACTTTTTTCCAGCTGCGTCAGGCGCGCGGTGGCCACCGACCCGCACTTGTTCCAAGCATTAGTGTAGGGAGTAATATTTCTCCGGTCATGTTTCTACTCGTTATAGGAGTTAAAAACATCATAAGGTAGTTAATTTAAACCGTTTTATAGCAATTTATACCCGTTTAGTGCGATTTTGGGACATTTATTTCTGAGACACTGTGAATCTCTGGGCACGCTTCCAATTCATGCCGAACGCAGTGGGCATTTCCACATGGCAAGAGGACAGCTTTCGACCAAAAGACGATTAGACCCAAGAAAGGATTCTTTGCCCAAGATACTGATGGAAGAACAGCTCAAAGTAGGAACAATTTATTATGATAAATCGTGTTTCTGTCGAAAATTGTTAATCGCTTATGACGCCATCTTGCTAGACGTAGCTTCGCTTGGCGCAAACTGTATTGAAAAGTAAGGATAATTTAAAAAATGTAAATCAGCGATTGTATTAAGAATTAAATTGTCTATCAATCGCTGTCCACCCTATATTTTTTAGTCACGTTTATGAGTATTTATGTATACGGCTAGATCACTGTTTAATATGGCGCACGACATTGTCTGACCAGCTGGGCAACTTTTGTCATTGTCTAACCATGATTTTGGTGGCTAAATATGCACATTTTCGAACAAACTGTATATGTATGTTGTAATGTGATGCTACAGGAGTGTCATCTGAAGAATTCTGAGAAGGTTAGTGAAAAAATGAATATATTTTGGCTATGTTTACGTTATCGCTCTCTTTGGCTAGAATCAATGCTGGTGTAATGTTTGCACATGTGCTATGCTAATATAACGATTTATTGTGTTTTCGCTGTAAGACACTTAGAAAATCTGAAATATTGTCTGTATTCACAGGATCTGTGTCTTTCGATTAGTGTATGCTGTGTATTTATGGTGGACAAAGAAAAGATGGTGGATTATGCTAATGTGTTTAGCTAATAGATTTACATCTTTACATATTGTGTCTTCCCTGTAAAACATTTAAAAAATCGGACATGTGGCTGGATTCACAAGATCTGTGTCTTTCATTAGCTGTATTGGACTTTAATGTGTGAAAGTTAAATATTTTTAAAAATATTTGTTTTGAATTTCGCGGCTCTGCCTTTTCAGTGGGGGTGGGGGGCGGCACCCCAGTCCTAGACAGGTTAACTTCTTATGGCTGCAGCCCGACGCCGGTACACTTATGACAACAGCCACTTCAAGTGCAGGGCGCGAAATTCAAAATATATATTTTTTAAATATTTAACTTTCACACATTAACAAGTCCAATACGGCAAATGAAAGGTTAACCTGTTTGGGCTGCAAGGGGCAGTATTGAGTAGCCAGATAAAAGGTGCCCATTTCAAACGGCCTCGTACTCAATTCTTGCTCGTACAATATGCATATTATTATTACTATTGGATAGAAAACACTCTCTAGTTTCTAAAACCGTTTGAATTATTTCTCTGAGTGAAACAGCACTCATTCTGCAGCACATTTCCTGACCAGGAAGTGGAATGTCTGAAATCGATGCTCTGTTCTTCTTCCTGCCTATAAATGGGCACAAGACCTATTAGTTTACATGCACGTCATACACCTTCCTTTGGGTGTCAAGAGGCTGTGAGAGAAGAAATGAGGTGATTATCTGAGATGGAACACCTCATCTTGGAATGAGCTGGACAGTGGGGTTGCCTTTTGTTTAGCTGCCGTAATAGGTGACTACAATCTCCGGCTTTGATTTTATTTGATACATGTCACCATATCATTGTAAAGTATGTTTTTTCAATATAGTTTCATCAGATTATTGAAATTTTTTCGGGAGTTTTGCCGTGTTCCGTTCTCTTCCGTTTGTTGACATGGAGAGTGTCGTGCCACCCGGCTAGCGCGCTTGCTCAATGAAGAGGGAAAGTTGCCGTTCTGAATCCAAACAACGACTGTTCTGGACAAAGGACACCTTGTCCAACATTCTGATGAAAGATCAGCAAAAGTAAGACCCATTTTATGATGTTATTTCATTTTTCTGTCGTAGTCGCCGGCGCCCAAGTGTTTCTGGCTATTGTGCTAAGCTAATATCACGCTACATTTTCTTTCCGCTGTAAAACACTTAATAAATCGGAAATATTGGCTGGAATCACAAGATGCCTGTCTTTCATTTGCTGTACACTATGTATTTTTCAGAAATGTTTTATGATGAGTAATTAGGTATTTGACGTTGGTGCCTGTAATTATTATGGCTGCTTTCGGTGCAATTTCTGACTGTAGCTGCAATGTAAACTATGATTTATACCTGAAATATGCAACTTTTTCTAACAAAACATATGCTATACAATAAATATGTTATCAGACTGTCATCTGATGAAGTTGTTTCTTGGTTAGTGGCTATTTATATCTTTATTTGGTCGAATTTGTGATAGCTACTGATGGAGTAAAAAACTGATGGAGTAAAAAAAGTGGTGTCTTTTGCTAACGTGGTTAGCTAATAGATTTACATATTGTGTCTTCCCTGTAAAACATTTAAAAAATCGGACATGTTGGCTGGATTCACAAGATGTGTACCTTTCATATGATGTATTGGACTTGTTAATGTGTGAAAGTTAAATATTAAAAAAAAAAATCTTTTGAATTTCGCGCCCTGCACTTTGAGCTGACTGTTGTCATAAGTGTACCGACGTCGGGCTGCAGCCATAAGAAGTTAATAGCCGAACTGTTGAGTGTTGCAGGTGTTCAGAAGTCTCACACCACGCCGTACCATCCGATGGGGAACGGGTCCTGCGAAAGGATGAATAGGACGTTGGGAAACATGATCCGGGCCCTGCCAACGAGAGCAAAGCACAGATGGCCTCAGGCGCTGAAGTCCCTCACGTTTGCGTACAATTGTACAATCCATTAGACCACAGGCTTTTCCCCTTTCCTGCTAATGTTTGGGAGGACGCCAAGACTGCCTGTTGACATAGTCTTTGGCTCTGTCATAGAGAACCCAGAAGTTGTCGACTATGACCAGTTTGTTAATTCTTTGAGGAGAGATCTGAAAGAAGCCATTAATGCAGCACAGGCATCTGCAGCGAAGCAGTTGAATCAAATAAAATCAGGTTTATTTTATATAGCCCTTCGTACATCAGCTAATATCTCGAAGTGCTGTACAGAAACCCAGCCTAAAACCCCAAACAGCAAGCAATGCAGGTGTAGAAGCACGGCGGCTAGGAAAAACTCCCTAGAAAGGCCAAAACCTAGGAAGAAACCTAGAGAGGAACCAGGCTATGAGGGGTGGCCAGTTCTCTTCTGGCTGTGCTGGGTGGAGATTATAACAGAACATGGCCAAGATGTTCAAATGTTCATAAATGACCAGCATGGTCAAATAATAATCAGGAGTAAATGTCAGTTGGCTTTTCATAGCCGATCATTAAGAGTATCTCTACCGCTCCTGCGGTCTCTAGAGAGTTGAAAACAGCAGGTCTGGGACAGGTAGCACGTCCGGTGGACAGGTCAGGGTTCCATAGCCGCAGGCAGAACAGTTGAAACTGGAACAGCAGCAAGGCCAGGTGGACTGGGGACAGCAAGGAGTCATCATGCCCGGTAGTCCTGACGCATGGTCCTAGGGCTCAGGTCCTCCGAGAGAGAGAAAGAAAGAGAGAAGGAGAGAATTAGAGAGAGCATACTTAAATTCACACAGGACACCGGATAAGACAGGAGAAGTACTCCAGATATAACAGACTGACCCTAGCCCCCCGACACATAAAATATTGCAGCATAAATACTGGAGGCTGAGACAGGAGGGGTCAGGAGACACTGTGGCCCCATCCGATGATACCCCCGGACAGGGCCAAACAGGAAGGATATAACCCCACCCACTTTGCCAAAGCACAGCCCCCACACCACTAGAGGGATATCTTCAACCACCAACTTACAATCCTGAGACAAGGCCGAGTATAGCCCACAAAGATCTCCACCACAGCACAAACCAAGGGGGGGCGCCAACCCAGACAGGAAGATCACGTCAGTAACTCAACCCACTCAAGTGACGCACCCCTCCTAGGGACGGCATGAAAGAGCACCAGTAAGCCAGTGACTCAGCCCCTGTAATAGGGTTAGAGGCAGAGAATCCCAGTGGAGAGAGGGGAACCGGCCAGGCAGAGACAGCAAGGGCGGTTCGTTGCTCCAGAGCCTTTCCGTTCACCTTCACACTCCTGGGCCATACTACACTCAATCATATGACCTACTGAAGAGATAAGTCTTCAGTAAAGACTTAAAGGTTGAGACCGAGTCTGCGTCTCTCACATGGGTAGGCAGACTATTCCATAAAAATTGAGATCTATAGGAGAAAGCCCTGCCTCCAGCTGTTTGCGTAGAAATTCTAGGGACAATTAGGAGGCTTGCGTCTTGTGACCGTAGCGTACGTGTAGGTATGTACGGCAGGACCAACTCGGAAAGATAGGTAGGAGCAAGCCCATATAACGCTTTATAGGTTAACAGTAAAACGTTGAAATCAGCCCTTGCCTTAACAGGAAGCCAGTGTAGGGAAGCTAGCACTGGAGTAATATGATCAAATTTCTTGGTTCTAGTCAGGATTCTAGCAGCCTTATTTAGCACTAACTGAAGTTTATTTAGTGCTTTATCCGGGTAGCCAGAAAGTAGAGCATTGCAGTAGTCTAACCTAGAAGTGACAAAAGCATGGATACATTTTTCTGCATCATTTTTGGACAGAAAATGTCTGATTTTTGCAATGTTACGTAGATGGAAAAAAGCTGTCCTTGAAACAGTCTTGATATGTTCGCCAAAAGAGAGATCGGGGTCCAGAGTAACGCCGAGGTCCTTCACAGTTTTATTTGAGACGACTTTACAACCATCAAGATTAATTGTCAGATTTAACAGAAGATCTCTTTGTTTCTTGGGACCTAGAACAAGCATCTCTGTTTTGTCCGAGTTTAAAATAAGAAAGTTTTCAGCCATCCACTTCCTTATGTCTGAAACACAGGCTTCTAGCGAGGGAAATTTTGGGGCTTCACCATGTTTCATTGAAATGTACAGCTGTGTGTCATCCGCATAGCAGTGAAAGTTAACATTATGTTTTCGAATGACATCCCCAAAAGGTAAAATATATAGTGAAAACAATAGTGGTCCTAAAACGGAACCTTGAGGAACACCGAAATGTACAGTTGATTTGTCAGAAGACAAACCATTCACAGAGACAAACTGATATCTTTCCGACAGATAAGATCTAAACCAGGCCAGAACCTGTCCGTGTAGACCAATTTGGGTTTCCAGTCTCTCCAAAAGAATGTGGTGATCGATGGTATCAAAGGCAGCACTAAGGTCTAGTAGCACGAGAACAGATGCAGAGCCTCGGTCTGACGCCATTAAAAGGTCATTTACCACCTTCACAAGTGCAGTCTCAGTGCTATGATGGGGTCTAAAACCAGACTGAAGCATTTCGTATACATTGTTTGTCTTCAGGAAGGCAGTGAGTTGCTGCGCAACAGCTTTTTCAATTTTTTTTGAGAGGAATGGAAGATTCGATATAGGCCTATAGTTTTTTATATTTTTTGGGTCAAGGTTTGGCTTTTTCAAGAGAGGCTTTATTACTGCCACTTTTAGTGAGTTTGGTACACATCCGGTGGATAGAGAGCCGTTTATTATGTTCAACATAGGAGGGCCAAGCACATGAAGCAGCTCTTTCAGTAGTTTAGTCGGAATAGGATCCAGTATGCAGCTTTAAGGTTTAGAGGCCATGATTATTTTCATCATTGTGTCAAGAGATATAGTACTAAAACACTTAAGTGTCTCTCTTGATCCTAGGTCCTGGCCGAGTTGTGCAGACTCAGGACAGCTAAGCTTTGGAGGAATACGCAGATTTAAAGAGGAGTCCGTGATTTGCTTTCTAATGATCATGATCTTTTCCTCAAAGAAGTTCATGAATTTATTACTGCTGAAGTGAAAGCCATCCTCACTTGGGGAATGCTGCTTTTTAGTTAGCTTTGCAACAGTATCAAAAATAAATTTTGGATTGTTTATTTTCCTCAATTAAGTTGGAAAAGTAGGATGATCGAGCAGCAGTGAGGGCTCTTCGATACTGCACGGTACTGTCTTTCCAAGCTAGTCGGAAGACTTCCAGTTTGGTGTGGCGCCATTTCCGTTCCAATTTTCTGGAAGCTTGCTTCAGAGCTCGGGTATTTTCTGTATACCAGGGAGCTAGTTTCTTATGACACATGTTTTTAGTTTTTAGGGGTGCAACTGCATCTAGGGTATTGCGCAAGGTTAAATTGAGTTCCTCAGTTAGGTGGTTAACTGATTTTTGTCCTCTGACGTCCTTGGGTAGGCAGAAGGAGTCTGGAAGGGCATCAAGAAATCTTTGTGTTGTCTGAGAATTTATAGCACGACTTTTGATGCTCCTTGGTTGGGGTCTGAGCAGATTATTTGTTGCGATTGCAAACATAATAAAATGGTGGTCCGATAGTCCAGGATTATGAGGAAAAACATTCAGATCCACAACATTTATTCCATGGGACAAAACTAGGTCCAGAGTATGACTGTGGCAGTGAGTAGGTCCAGAGACATGTTGGACAAAACCCACTGAGTCGATGATGGCTCCAAAAGCCTTTTGGAGTGGGTCTGTGGACTTTTCCATATGAATATTAAAATCACTAAAAATTAGAATATTATCTGCTATGACTACAAGGTCCGATAGGAATTCAGGGAACTCAGTGAGGAATGCTGTATATGGCCCAGCAGGCCTGTAAACAGTAGCTATAAAAAGTGATTGAGTAGGCTGCATAGATTTCATGACTAGAAGCTCAAAAGACGAAAACGTCATTATTTTTTTTGTAAATTGAAATTTGCTATCGTAAATGTTAGCAACACCTCCGCCTTTGCGGGATGCACGGGGGATATGGTCACTAGTGTAACCAGGAGGTGAGGCCTCATTTAACACAGTAAATTCATCAGGCTTAAGCCATGTTTCAGTCAGGCCAATCACATCAAGATTATGATCAGTGATTAGTTCATTGACTATAACTGCCTTTGAAGTGAGGGATCTAACATTAAGTAGCCCTATTTTGAGATGTGAGGTATCACGATCTCTTTCAATAATGTCAGGAATGGAGGAGGTCTTTATCCTAGTGAGATTGCTAAGGCAAACACCGCCATGTTTAGTTTTGCCCAACCTAGGTCGAGGCACAGACACAGTCTCAATGGGGATAGCTGAGCTGACTACACTGACTATGCTAGTGGCAGACTCCACTAAGCTGGCAGGTTGGCTAACAGCGTGCTGCCTGGCCTGCACCCTATTTCATTGTGGAGGTAGAGGAGTTAGAGCACTGTCTATGTTGGTAGATAAGATGAGAGCACCCCTCCAGCTAGTATGGAGTCCGTCACTCCTCAGCAGGCCAGGCTTGGTTGAAGAGGCATGCTGACCTTTATGACAGAAGAGTCAGAGGAGCACCAGTGGAGATTGGGGATCGAGTATTGCTGGCTAACAAGGGGGAGCGGGGAAAGCGGAAAGCGGAAGCTCGCTGACCGTTGGGAGGATACTGTCTACCTTGTCACTGGATTGAATGCTGACAGTCACACTTTTAAGATTCAGAACAGCTCCACTGGACGGGAGAAGACGGTACATCGCAACCTGATAATGCCAGTCAACTTTCTTCCTCTTCCCCATGCTGCCGTTGATGAGGGAACAGACATGTCTGGATTAACAGAGTCTGAGGGCATGAATGACAGCCTTGTGGTCTCAGCTGCCATTGACACTGCAGTGGATGATGATGCTGAGTACAGAACAAGAGTGTGGGTGTCAGAATTGCCTTCTGAAGGAACAGGTGACACAAGCCTGGAGGGTGATGTGCGATTCTTGGATGCTCAGGATATTCCACCTTTGGATTCTGTGGATGATATACTGCAGCTGGAAGGTCTGCCTCGATCAGAGAGTCTTCAAGAATCTGACCGAGACCGTAACAGTGTAGTGAGTGAGCTAATTGACCAGTCTGCTTACGATATCCGTACTGACCTACCAAACTCGGACCATTCCTTACTTGATCAGTTACGGACGGACTGTGTTGACAGACCCACTATTGCAACAGTACACAACACTGTTACCCCTTATGCAGTTGAAGGTAGTCGGGGTCGTATTATCTCAAGGGCAGGAAGACTACTTAAACCAGTGTCAAGACTGATTGAGATTATGAATCAGCAGAAAGTTAGCTCTTGAAGGTTAAATATGTGAATAGAGGGTCAATGGTATTGACATCTTTTATTTGTTTTGCTTTTACATCATTGTGACCATGATTAGAGGTTGCAGGATGGTAATGTGACGGATATGATCAACTCTCTTATGGTAGTTTATTTTATTACTTGGATGTTTTAGTTACTGAGTGTACTTAACATGTAACAGGCATGTTTACCTATGAGGGCTAAGGGGATTGATCAACCGCTTTTCACTCTAATTCTCAAGGAGAATAGTCTAATGACTGGAATATTTAGTGACTGATTTAAAGCTAAGAATAGATAAGAAAAACCGAAACAGTCCCATAACGTGAACAAACACTGACACGGAAGACAACCACCCACCAAACACAACAGAAAACAGGCTACCTAAATATGGTTCCCAATCAGAGACAATGACTAACACCTGCCTCTGATTGAGAACCATATCAGGCCAAACGAAAAACACAACATAGAAACACAAAACATAGATAACCCACCCAACTCACGCCCTGACCATACTAAAACGAAGAAAATACAAAAGAACTAAGGTCAGAACGTGACAGTACCCCCCGCCCCCAAGGTGCGGACTCCGGCCGCAAAACCTGAACCTGTAGGGGAGGTTCTGGGTGGGCTTCTGTCCGCGGTGGCGGCTCCGGCGCTGGGCTCCACTCCACCATAGTCTTATTCCGCTTTAGTAGCGTCCTTTGAGCGGCGACCCTCGCCGCCAACCTAGGACTGGCAACCCTACTAAAGGGCCCCACTGGACTGAGGGGCAGCTCCGGACTGGCGGATGGCTCTGGCAGCTCCTGACAGACGGGCGGCTCTAGCGGCTCAGGACAGACGGGCGACTCTGGATAGACGGGCGACTCTGACGCCGCTGGACAGACGGGTGGCTCAGGCCTGCCGAGGGGCACAGTAGGCCTGGTGCGTGGTGCCGGAACTGGTGGTACCGGGCTGGGGACACGCACCTCTAGGCGAGTGCGGGGAACAGGAACTGGAGGCCTGGTACGTGGTGCCGGCACCGGAGGGCTGGTGCGTGGGGCTGCCACAGGAGAGCTGGTGCGTGGGGCTGCCACAGGAGCGCTGGTGCGTGGAGAAGGCACCGGATAGACCGGACCGTGGAGGCGCACTACAGGTCTCGAGCACTGAGCCTGCCCAACCCTACCTGAGTGAATGCTCACCGTAGCCATGCCAGTGGGGCGAGGTGGAATAGGCCGCACTGGGCTATGCACACGTACAGGAGACACCATGCGTAGGGCTGGTGCCATGTACCCCGGCCCGAGGAGACGCACTGGAGACCAGATGCGTAAAGCCGGCTTTATGGCACCTGGCTCGATGCCCACTCTAGCCCGGCCGATACGAGGCGCTGCTATGTACCGCACCGGGCTATGCACACGTACTGGAGACACCGTGCGCTCTTCCGCATAACACGGTGTCTGCTCGTACGCTCGCTCTCCACAGTAAGCACGGGGAGCTGGCTCAGGTCTCCTACCTGACTTAGCTACATGCCCCGTGTCTGGGGCTGCCTCTCGTGCCTGTTGCGCTGCCGTGTGCGTGTCGCCAACTCCATTCTCCTGTAACCCTCCTCGCACTGCTTCAGAGAATCCCAGGCGGGCTCCGGCCCTCTCCCTGGGTCGACCGACCACCTTTCTATTTCGTCCCAAGTTGTATAGTGTTAGGGTTGCGTCAATTCAATCTGGTATCAGGATAAATATGACAATGAGTCACCGATTGTATGCTATGTATTTTTTATTAGCTAAGCAATAAGTGGTAAATGCAATTTTCGTATATACAGGTTCAATGTATCATCACGCAGGATAAAACAGAGAACTGTCAGGATGTAAGTAAACAGCTGGTGGTCTTATACTGTGACAGACTAGTTCCAACCCTTCTGTTGGCCTATCACAGTAGAGGCTGAGCGTGATTTAAACTCTGCTCAGCCTATCGCCGGCGCTCAGGCTAGTCCTAGCCCCTTAGCGCTCTCTGGTGTCCCGGCGCTGTTGCTGTGTAGATTACGCTCCCTCACCCCAGAGACTGAGGTCAGACAGCTCTGCAACATTGTCTGAGCTATTTGCACCTGTATAAAAAGCCCACTGTTCTCGCTCAAGGCTAACCACAGCTTCCCAGCACACTTATCTGGGGCTAACTGTTACTTCCAGCACACACACACACAGACACACTAGTTCATATCTTATACCCTTGTACATTGTTGCATACACACACATATTTCAGGCTGTGGCCTCATGGTTAGGCCATGAGAACTGTTACTCCTGAGAACAAAGACAAATGTCAGTCCTACATGAGTCAGAAATTCAAACTTTAATGCATAAAAGCCCTACCACCTTATAGTTAGTTAAGCATGTCAAACCTTATAAAATCCCACACCACCCTGTCTTCCGTCCGCCATTATCCTGTTAAGTGTTTTTTCTTAGTACTGGTTCTCTGTGCATACAGCTATGTTAGCTTCTTGTCAATAACAACCACATCAACATTAAGGGACATGGGCAGCTGTGAGGAGGGGTTGGAACCACAAAGAGCTGTGGTTTTGGTTAATGTTATCTGTCATCCTTTGAATCACCAGGTCCATTGTGCCTGGATCCGCAATGGTGTTAGCTTCGCTAACGTTAGCTAGCTCCTCCTGCAAATCTACAGGGATGGTGGTTTTGGTCAAGTTCTTAGTAGTTTTGTTGGGCATGTTGTCGGAGATTTTTGAGAAATAGCCATCAAGACTCATTGTAGGATAACTTATTTAGTCAATTCTACCACTTTTTCAAGCTAGGAGATTAATGTAAAAATCTAAATTTACGAATGCCACGGAAGCTCGCTGAAACACAGTGTCCTCTCTACGGCGACATTTTGTCCCCCGCATGCAAAGAGTTAAAGCGCAATTATGTGTTTTATCTCCAGTACTTTGCCATGATTGTCAGTTATGTAGCTGCTCTATTGATAATCTCAGTGTGTCCTTGCTGGGATGACACAATCAATCTACTGCCGGAGAATATCAACAAAGTCACTAGCAGTCGCTAAATGACGTCATCACCTAATTTGCATAATTTGCCATGTGCATGTAATTGTGATGGATGCTGTAGGAGAGAGGAATAATGTCGTGGGAGAGACAAAAAGTGAGTAAAAAACACTAAATATGTTTAGAACTACAAATGAACTTTTTTCTGTCGATTATTGATTTTTTAATGTCACAATTCCAACCATCCTCCTTTATCCGGGCTTGGGACCGGCAAAAGTGACCCAAAAGAAACACTGGCGGAGTTACTTTTTTTTTTTTTTTTTTTTTTTTTTCTTAATTTGGTTTAATTTTGAACCTTATGGTCCACTTAGGAGCCTACAACAAGTCACAGTAAAACATGAACATTTTTAACCATAATCTTAAAAAACATTTTTTTATACAATCTACATTAACAATCTAGATGAGATTGAAATTGAGATTGAAAAAGAGACAATAGAAAAAACTGTCAATGGCAATGTGAGAAAATTATGGTAACTAGTCTGGCCCTAATTCAGGTAAATTTTTTACATTTTATGTAAGCCAGGGCGGGACCAGCCAGCTGCGACTTCCCGCATGCGTGATTCATTTGCAGTATGGACGCGGAGGGGTGAACATCTCCTACTCTGAGAAGACTGGGCCGCCTTTGAGTGCTTCGGGACGGGGGTGGGGCCCACGGCAGCACTCGCTGCTCGTTGAGTAGAGTAAGAACGAGATGTGCTTTCATGTCAGTGTCAAAGTCTCCAATAACACCAGAAAAGTCGCTAGATCTGTCGCTAGTCGCTTTCTTTTGGAAAATGTGTCTCTAGAGGGGTCTGAATACTCGGTAAATATAGCGACAAAGTCGCTAAGTTGGCAACACTGATTCCACAGGAGCGGACAGTACACAGCATACCATAACGTTCTGAATAATGGCCAAGTCTACCTCGCTCCCTATTCCACTGAACCGCTTAGGAGTAACAAACACAAGTCCAACATTTATCGGAAACTGTTAAACTACCTGTTCACTACCCTCCTGCTCTCCGGGGATGTGCAACTCAATCCTGGGCCTAACATCACTGAGCCAGCGCTACTTACTGATAAGGGTTGCATCAATCAAATCTGGTATCAGGATAAAATTTGATTCAGAGTCACCGAATATACTTAAGAATTTTTATTAAACTCAAGCGATAAATGGTAAATTTTCGTATATACGGGTTCACTGTATCACCACGCAGGGTAAAGCAGAGAACTGACTCGAATGATACAATCAACATTTGTTATACTGTGACAGAGATTCCAACTCGTCCGTTAGCCCATCACAGTAGAGGCTTAGCGTGGTTTAGACTCACTAGCCTATCGGTGGCGCCCAGGCTGGTCCCAGCCCCACAGCGCTCCAGATGTCCGGTGCTGTCGCTGTGTAGATTAGCTTCCACACCCTAGAAACTGAGGTCAGACAGTTCTGCAACATTGTCGAGCTATTTGCACCTGCATAGAAAACATACTGTTCCCGCTCAAGGTTAACCACAGCTTCTCAGCACACTATCTGGGGCAAAATGTTACTTCCAGCACACACACAGGCACCCAGGCCAACAGTTGCTAATATTCAATCACATGTGATATAGTATTGGGTTATAGCGCAATAAACACAGATCCTCACATTACCAGAGTGGAAAGCAGTGGATGGCCACGTCCACTGATCGTCGCTGCTGCGGAAGTGGGTGAGTGCTATGGTCCCATGGTTTCTCTCGACTCCAGGATGGAATTTGACTCTTCAAACATAACCAAGTCGCTATATGCAATCCGTGACTCTGCTTCTGGTACGCAAGATGTTTTAATTAGTTCCCCGCATCCAGTGCATTGTGGGAGGGATAGTTAATTGCGCTACCGAACTGCCCCTAATCAAAATGGCCTAAACCCAGCCGTCAGAAAACACAGAAAATGTTACTTTTTTCAATGTGTCAATCACTCTCGAGTCATCTGGGACCCACGAGCGAAGCCCAAGGGACTACTAGGGGGGCACTTGAACATTCGTAATGTCATTCCAAAAAGTGATCAAATTCAACATCTCACAGACTCCAACCTTGACTTCCTCTGCCTTTCAGAGACATGGCTCCATAAAAACTCTCCGTATGCTGCTTTGATTGTGCCTGGCTGCAATGTTTTCAGGAGAGACAGGACTGAAGGAAGAGGAGGGGGTCTGATAATTTACATTAAATAACATATCCGATGTAAACAAATTGAGTGGTCAAGTGATAATGAACTAGAATGAATTGGCCTGAAAGTATTTTACCCTTATTGGAATGTATAGACCACCTTCCACCAAAAGTGTGTTTTTTGATCAGTTTAATAACATGCTTAGGGAATGTGATTTTGGGAAAGAGGTCAGCTTAATGGGAGATTTTAACATTAATTATGAACACAAGTCTTGTAGGAAAACCCTCAAACGGATCACTAATACCTTTGACCTTACACAGCTAGTTAAAGGGCCAACCAGGGTGACTTGTTGCTCTAAAACACGGATTGATAAAGAAAAGAAAATCCAAACCTGGCCAAAAGAGCACTCTTCCTTGGCTAAATGGAGAAATATGGAAATTGATGAAAGAACGAGATTATGCTGTAAAAACAGCCCTAAAATTAAAATTAGAGCATGACAGACGTAGGTTTACCATGTTGAGAAATAAGGTGATGAAAGAAATCAGACAGGCCAAGGTAAACTTTTTTATTAACATAATTGGTGAAGCAAAGGGTAATTCTAAATTGATCTGGGAGAATCTAAAAAAGATAACAGGGAAAGACCATTTCCACTGGCAAAAAGACTAGAAATCATGGTGAATAACAATCTAACACAGGATGCAGTCGAAATAGCAATAGCCTTCAATTCCTACTTTATTGACTGTCAGGGTACTGACACAGAACCCCTCCACTGGTTTCTTGGGCTCAGTGCTAGTAAATGACACTCAACCTGTCTTCATCATAAGGGAGGTTTCTGAGTCAAAGGTGAACAAGGTGATTAGCTCACTAAAGAACTCTAAAGCCAAAGCTGTGTTTGGGCTGGACTCTAACTTTCTTAAAAACTACAAAGAGTCACTCATTGGCCCCATTACTAAGGTCACCAACACATCTATTGGTCTGGGGGTGTTTCCATGGGTATGGAAGTCGGCCATAATAACGGCCATCTTTAAATCTGGTGACCCTGCTGACGTGAGTAACTACAGGCCCATTAGTATACTACCTGTGGTGTCGAAGGTTGTTGATAAGTGTGTAGCAGAACAACTGATTGCCCACCTCAACAACAGCCCCTTCACATTACACTCCATGCAGTTTGGCTTCAGCGAAACACCCCAAAGAAATGGCCAAATGCTTTTTTGTGGAAAATGTGAAGTCCAAGATGGACAAAGGGGGTGTTGTTGGGCCTGTGTTTCTGGACCTAAGGAAGGCTTTTGATACTGTTAACCATGAGATTCTCATCACAAAATTGTCCAAGTTCAACTTTTCCCCCGATGCCTTGAGAGGGATGAAATCATACCTTGAAGACAGAACTCAGTGTGTCGGAGTGAGCAATGAGCTGTCGCCCACTTTTTGCGTCAATACTGGGGGCCCTCCAGTTCAGCCTGTACATTAATAATGATCTGCCTTCTGTCTGTACTGGGTCTGAAGTTCAAATGTATGCAGATGATACAGTGATATATGTGCATGCAAAGAGCAAACAACAAGCTGCACAATAACTCACTACTGTAATGGTCCAGGTTACAAAGTGGCTCAGTGACTCGTGTTTGCATCTCAATGTGAAAAAAACTGTCTGCATGTTCTTCACAAAGAGGGCAACAGATGCTACGGAGCCAGATGTCTATGTGTCAGGGGAGAAGCTCCAGGTGGTATCTGATTTGAAGTACCTTGGCATCATACTTGATTCCAACCTCTCTTTTAAAAAGCATGTGAAAAAGGTAATTCAGATAACCAAATTCAACCTAGTGTAACAGTACTCTGCTTGCGTTGTGTACAATCAATCACCGACACGAACTCCAACGTGTAGCACCAGTCATGGAGATTTATTCTGATAGGAACAGCACAAAATTGCACGTCATGCAATGCACGGCTCACCATCCAACTCTGCACTCACGCACGCTGGTTTGGTGCTTGTTCACTGGGCATGTAGTTACCAAAATAATACAATTACAATATACAATATAAAATCTTTAACAATGTACCTGATAGGAACAGCACAAAATTGCACGTCATGCAATGCACGGCTCACCATCCAACTCTGCACTCACGCACTGTACAAAATATATGAACCCCTCCCCACCAGACACAGTAAGTTGCTAGCTAGTACTGGCGGGAATTCTTTACAACAAAATGCACAACCAATATTCTCCAAAAAACATTGCATCTTATGTGTGATATTCGAATAACATTTACAAACAAATTGATATAAATTGTACATTTAAATCATCACTTGGGAGTATAAAAATCACTTTTGACGTACATTGCTTTGCAACCAACAACTTACCGCTGGTTTGGTGCTTGTTCACTGGGACGATTCTAACTGAAACATCCCCCCTCGTAAGCAAGCTACGCAAACCAGCCAATAAGATGCCATGTTGAGTAGGTGAAGGCAAGACAAAACTAAAACCAAAAACCCATTGGCTTAACAATAAAGTGGCAAGGGGAATCACCAATATAACCCTCTTACACTAGCTAATTTCCGATTCATATAGGAAAATGTTTGACTACAGAGGTAGCAAAGCTGTACTTCAAATCTATGATACTCCCCCACTTAACGCTTGACTAGTTGGGCCCAAGCTTACTGTAGAACATTAAAACCCATTCAGTCTGTCTATAAACAGGCTCTCAAAGTGCTTGATAGGAAGCCCAATAGCCATCATCACTGTTACATCCTCAGAAAGCATGAGCTCCTGAGTTTGGAAAATCTTGTGCAATACACCAACGCATGTCTTGTATTCAAGATCCTAAATGGCCTGGCTCCCCCTCCACTCGGTATTTTTGTTAAACAGAAAACCCAAACATATGGCAGCAGATCCACAAGGTCTGCCATGAGAGGTGACTGTATAGTTCCCTTAAGGAAAAGCACTTTAGTAAATCCGCTTTCTCTGTGAGAGCTTCCCATGTCTGGAATACACTGCCATCAGACACATATAACCACCACCAATCACACTTTCACAAAAAACAGGAAGACATGGCTAAAGGTCAATCAGATTTGTGAACATAATCCCTAGCTGTGTATTGTCTGTAGCTTGTGAGGTGTGGAAACCCTTTGTTGCTTTTATGGATTTTGTCTTGTTGCTTTTTGTGCTATGTCTTGCTTGTCCTATGTTGCTCTGCGTGTGCTCACTGCTCATTGATTGTCTGTATTGTAATTGTTTTTAATAACCTGCCCACGGTTGAAAATTATCCAGCTGGCCAAAACCGTCACTTTTACTGAAACGTTGATTAATGTGCACCGTCCCTGTAAAAATAAAATAAACTCAAACATCAAATGGAATGGATATGTAGGAAAATGGTGCCGACAGACAGGGCTGCCATGCTTCTAGCTTACAAGCATTTCGCTACACCCACAATAACATCTGCTAAACACATATGTGACGAATACGATTTGAGCTGTTTGGTTTTCCCAAAAACAGGTATGCACATACACACACAACACAACACACTGACTTCAGTCCGTTTTCCAATGACCCTGTGATGCAGCCCACTGGACAGGCCAAGCAAGGTATTTCTCTTCTTTGTGGCAGGGGTGTGTGTGTGTACATGTATGTGGGCAGCCATTGGGTCCTACAGACAAGCCATAGACTGGCACTGCCCCTTCATGTCTTAGGAGGGGTGAGGATAGGGAGGGCACGTCAGATATTACTCCTCCATCCTTTAGTCTGTTTTTACCCCCTCCATCCTCCTTCCCCCATCCCCCTATCCAGAAGGGAGGGCGTTTGAGTAATGTGGTTCTCACTCTGGGGTGGCATTGGGCACCTCAGTTCGAGGCACTGCTGTTGTATGCACTGGAGGTGGAGGGTGTGGAGCCCGAAGCCAACGGCCCAGGTCCGGTGGCAAGGGCCTTGCAGAAGGGGGGCATGAGGAAGGAGTCTTGGGTCAGCTGCAGCACGTCGATGCTCTCCTCCTTGCGAATGGCCAGGTAGCGGCAGATGAAGGCCTGACGGAGAGAGAGATAAAGGCACCGAAGTGAGATGTTTATTTGTTTTTTAGGGGGAAGATCAGCTTTAATATTGCATATAGATTGTGGCTTCCATCAATGTAATTGTCTGCATCATTTCCAAACCTCCAATAGATAGATAGATAGATACACACACAGAACCAGATACAAATTTGGACACACTACTCATTCAAGTGTTCAACAAATCAACATATATTATAGATTCTTCAAAGCAGACACCCTTTCCCTTGTTGACAGCTTTGCACACTCTTAACATTCATTTAACCAGCTTCATGAGGTATTCACCTGGAAGGCATTTAATCAACAGGTGTGCCTTGTTAAAAATTAATTTGGCCTCCCGGGTGGCGCAGTGGTCTAGGGCACTGCATCGCGCTCTGTCGCAGCCGGCTGCGACCGGGAGGTCCGTCGGGCGACGCACATTTGGCCTAGTGTCGTCCGGGTTAGGGAGGGTTTGACCGGTAGGGATATCCTTGTCTCATCGCGCACCAGCGACTTCTGTGGCGGGCCGGGCGCAGTGCGCGCTAACCAAGGCAGCTAGGTGCACGGTGTTTCCTCCGACACATTGGAGCGGCTGGCTTCCAGGTTAGAGGCGCGCTGTGTTAAGAAGCAGTGCGGCTTGGTTGGGTTGTGTTTCGGAGGACGCATGGCTTTCGACCTTCGTCTCTCCCAAGCCCGTACGGGAGTTGAAGCGATGAGACAAGATAGTAATTACTAACAATTGGATACCACGAAAATTGGGGTGATAAGGGGGTAAATGTATTTTTATTTTTTTAAAGTTAATTTGTAGAATTTCTTTCCTTCTTAATGTGTTTGAGCCAATCAGTTGTGTTGTGACAAGATAGGGGTGGTATACAGAAGATAGCCCTATTTGGTAAAAAGCAAGCGGGGTGGCAGGTACATAGTGGTAAGGTTGCCAGCTCAAATCCCTGAGCTGACAAGATAAAAATCTGTCGTTCTGATGCTGAATAAGGCAGTTAACTCACTGTTCCCCAGTAGGCTTTCATTGTAAATAACAATTTGTCTTTAACTAACTTGCCTTGTTAAAAAAATACAATTTTGGCAAGAACAGTTCAAATAAGGAAAGAGAAACGACAGTCCATTGTTACTTTTAGACATGAAAGTCAGTCATTGCGGAACATTCAAAGTTTCTTCAAGCGCAGTCGCAAAAACCTTTAAGCTCTATGATGATACTGGCTCTCATGAGAATCCCCACAGGAAAGGAAGATTTACTTCTGCTGCACAGGATAAGTTCATTAGAGTTAACTGCACCTCAGATTGCAGCCCATATAAATGCTTCACAGAGTTCAAGTCACAGACGCGTCTTAACATCAACTGTTCAGAGGAGACTGCGTGAATCAGGCCTTCATGGTCGAATTGCTGCAAAGAAACCACTACTAAAGGACATCAACAAGATGAAGAGACTTGCCTGGGCCAAGAAACACGAGCAATGGACATTAGAACGGTGGAAATCTGTCATTTGGTCTGATAAGTCCAAATTTGAGATTTGGTTCCAACCGTCGTGTCTTTGCGAAATGCGGAGTAGATGAACGGATGATCTCCGCATGTGTGGTTCCCACCGTGAAGCATGGATGAGGAGGTGTGATGGTTGTTACCAACAAGTGAGGTCTCGAACTAAAAGGTACAGTACATGAACACACTTACCGCTGGCGGAGACAGACAAACAACAAACCATTTTTAATGAGCTGTAAAAAAAAGAGTGAACTATTTTCCAATGCTCATTAGACTGGCCCAAGCCAACCCCAGTGAATAGGCCATGTTGTATATGGTACATTCCACTCTCTCTTTCTTCTTGTGTGTGTAGGAGATACCACTGTACTGTTCAGGGGGCCTGCGCTTCTTCTGGGACAACAAGTTTGACCATGCCATGGTGGCCTTCCTGGACTGTGTGCAGCAGTTCAAGGAGGAGGTGGAGAAGGGAGACACGGGATTCTGCCTGCCCTACAGGTCAGTCAACTAGTCTAGCAGACATCATCAAACTATAATTGAAATCATCTATGGATTATGCTGAGAGACCAAGGATTAAGCTGTCAAAAGCTGACCAACTTCAGTTATTTGTATAATTTTGGTAAGTTATACAACTAAATTTATTAGTTTATCTTTATTCATTTTCCCAATTCATAAAAAAAACAAATCACTCCTTTTCGTATTCAGATTTGATAAATTTGTTCCCTTGTTTCTTAATATTTCATTTATTCTACTTTCTTGCACTAGTAATACATCTGACAGAAGGATTTAGGTGAGTATTTGGATTTGATTTTATTGAGGTGTTTTATACAGGTGTTTCTGTAGATTTGAGGAACTGCTGAACACTGTTGGTTTAGACGTTTCTGGATACAATACTGCCTCCTAGTAGTACTGCCTCTTATTGGAACCCTCACAGATTCCAAGGTAGAAGTACTCATTTGGGCAGCAGGTTTAGCAGTTACTGTATGTATGTGTGATCAATCCAAAATACAAAAGAGCAATAGACTCAGGTCCCTTGGTGCATCACACCACAGATCGCGTCACGTAGCCAGCCAGTACAGTGCCTTTGAGCCGGTGCTTGGTGGAGTCATAGACCCCTCGTCTAGAGCTCTTGGAGGAGAGCTTGGCACAGATCTCGCTGTGTTTCTCCAGGCGACTAGGATCAAAGCACCGGCCGCAGTGCTCACACTGCTTCAGCTTGGAGTTGGCTGCACTCATTCCAAATCGACGTTTCAACACCACCTGAATGAATGGATGTTATCAGATGGGCCAAATAATGGGCAGCTGGGCAACAGACACAAGATATTCAACATGTACAAACCAGAGGAGGCTGGTGGGAGGAGCTCATTGTAATGGGTTCATTGTAATGGCTGGAATAGAATAAAAGGAACGGTATCACATACATCAATCACATGGAAACCACGTTTGATTCCGTTCCATTAATTCCATTCCAGCCATTACAACAAGCCTATCCTTCTATAGCTCCTCCCATCAGCCTCCTCTGATACAAACGCACGTGATCACTAACACTACACTCGATCAGCAGTTAGCATGGCTTTGGAATGTCAAGCTACTTTACCTGTCTGTCCTCCTTTTTCTCTTCCATGTTCAAACCCTTCTTAACTTCCTTTGGCTTGCTAACAGTGTATCTCGTGGCTGTCTGCTTTGGCTTACTTGCCACACTGCTTTCTTCTCCATTTCTCCTCACCTCTTTAATCCTTTCTTCCTCTTCTTCGTTATCTCGTATCATCTCCCATAGGTCAGAATCAACCTTCATCAGGCAGATCTCCTTGATGAACTTCTCCACCTTTTTTCTCAACCGCTCTTTTGCGTATTTCTCCTCCAAAGCCTGAGCATCCATCTTGGCCCCACTCTTAATCAGTTTCAATTCTTGGGTGACACTGATCAGCTTGGCCTTCATACATGCCATCACCTCCTCAGCCTCTGAGTTAAAGACGTCCCATACCATCTCATCGGGGCATGGCGGTAGATCCTGTACAGTTAGGGTCTGAGTCTTGAACTGAACGTGTTTCTTCACAACCTGCCTTCTGTACTTTGAAGCAGCAGGACGAGGGCTGCCCTCTGGTCTGACTGGCTGGAATAGCTTCTTCTTGGCATCATCGTTTGGCACAGTGACTCTGGCTCTAATAGGAGGCAGTGGCATCTTGGCGACCATGTTGGCTCCATGGATTGCCTTCAATGGCTTGGCACTATGGAGGTAGATGTCTTTCACCACGCAGGTTTGATCCCTCTTGGTACGGATGGGTTGCAGTTGCTTCCGGATGGGAGGAACGGTAGCCTTCCCTGACTGCTGAGATGTTGGCGCTACATGCAGTCCTTGACTCTTCCCATTGCAGATGGGCCTTTTCTTCTGCAGTACTGGGATTCTGGAGGGAGGATGTGGTTTCTTTTCCACAGCCTTCAAACTGGCAAGTCGCTGCAGCTCCAAGGTTCCCTGTTAAAGCATTATCTTCCTGTAGCGGCTGCAAGAATCTCCTCATCATCAAGGAGATTGACAGTGGCCTTCTTCTAACCTGGTTCTGCAACTAAGTTTTCGTCTAGTAGCACTTTCTATATTTTATGGTGATCTACTGTGTTAACTAAATCTCAGGAGGAATCTGCTAGATTGTCTTGGATACTAGTGTTCTATTTTCAGCAATCAGACATCAGAATGTTAAAACAGAACATTTGGAATTTATTGATCGGTTGTGACATCATAATTGGTACACATATAATGAGAGTTGTAGAATC
Organism: Salvelinus fontinalis; assembly: GCF_029448725.1. NCBI lineage: Eukaryota > Metazoa > Chordata > Actinopteri > Salmoniformes > Salmonidae > Salvelinus > Salvelinus fontinalis. The sequence goes on from NC_074665.1 coordinate 15,668,668, forward strand.
TCACACACTTATGTGGATGTGATGTCATAATAGACCATAATATACTGCCCAAAATGGTGAATGTGACCTACTTGTGTTGAACTGCTTGCCCTCATCTCATATTTAAACATGCCGCTTTTCTTTGAGGTGAAACATATTACTGAACTCTCTGAATTGTCAATTTAAAGATATTTTGACAATTAATTCATTACTAAATTTAGCTAACATAGTTAATTCAGAGAATCTTACCTTTGCCTTGGCAGTCTTGTCCAGATCATCATGGCGTTTGTAGTTCTTTATGATAGCCACATTAGCAGCTAATTAGCAGTTCATTTTGGGGGGCTAAATACAGGCGACTAAATTGATAAGTCACCTTGTCCTACAGATATTTCCATGATTATAAAAACATCACACAAGGGTAAGCCTACATGAAACACATCCCTTATTTTAAGTGTTTCTAAAATTCCCTATGGGGAGAAATGAATGGTGGAAAAACGGTTGGAACCATTTCCTAGTTTGACCGCTATGTTTTATGGGTATTATGACTCATACTGTTGTACTCTATTGTACTTACACAAATAGCTGGAGTTGGTCAGCTTTTGACAGCTTACGCTTCGAACACACCGACTGCGTCATTGCGTTTCGATACACCAGAAGTACATTAATTTCCAATGGAACGCTGCATTTGCCTTGCAGCATTGCGTTGCAGAGGCAGTTGCAGTACGTTCTGTGTGGTGCATACGTTCGATAAATCGAACGTATGCATCAAATTGTATGAGTGGACTTGACAGAAAGTAGCAAAATATGAATGTAGATTTTTTTTTTTGCACACATTCAGTAAAAAATTGGGATTACATAAAAACAGTTTGATTGCATAATTTCTTTACATTTTTTATTTATTTATTTGCCAAGTATATTATTTATTCGATGACATACTCAAATTAATTGTGAGAGCCTATAATATAATTTCCCTCCAAAATGCAGTTTTGGAGCGAAATGCAATAATAAATAGTAAAGATAGGCAGAGTAGGCTCTTTCAACAATGAGACCAACATTGAGGAAGGTGGTCTTGAGCGCGCTGTTGGGCCGGGACCAGCCCCGCCGAAAGCTAGCTAACGCTAACTAGCCACATCTAGCACAAGCTCACTACTAAACTGACCTGGCAATCCTACTATCGTGGACACTTGTCTCCAAGCAGCATTTTTTGTGTTTATGTCCCTGTAGCTGTCAGCAGTTGTGTCAAAAAGACACGGTTTTGAGGATACTGCGAAAATGATTCTCTCCTCCATGTGTCCAACCGCATGCGACCATTTGCAAAAGGTACCTGCATCAGTATAGTTGCCTAGCTGCGCAAAATGTTATGCAGCAGTGATGCAATAACGCAGTCGGTGTGTTCGAAGCGTTAATCCTTTGTCTCTGCATGATCATTTGCCTCCAACTAGTCACTAGCATGAGAAATGTGCAGATTATTTTGTTTTAGCGTACTGGCCTTAGATTTTTTTTTTATGTGGGTGTTAGCAGCTGTAGATATTGCACCAGTTTCATTTATACCCCTCAAGAAATAAACACTTGGGGGTTTGAGTTTTAACGCACATTTTTCTGTTATGGGTCAGGATGGATGTCGAGATTGAGGACATGGGAGGCAGCGGCGACTCCTACTCCACCAAGACCCAGTTCAACTCGGAGGAGCAGTGGACCAAGGCGCTCAAGTTCATGTTGACCAACCTCAAGTGGGGCCTGGCGTGGGTGTCGTCTCAGTTATACAACCGCCGATAGAGGAGGAAGATGAGGACTCACCCTGGGTGTGCCCCTTGACCCTTCTAAAACCACAATTTCGTCACAATGTGTGACTCTGTAAAGTAGTTCTTCTGCAATGCTCTCCTTGCTTCCCTAGGATGATTTGAGAGGGTTGGGAGAAGACTGGAGGAAGGACTTTTGAGATTCACCACTGGTGTGAGTTACAATCCAGTAAGTTTTGTTTCCTTGTTTGATTTCCATATTGACCATTTGAAAGGACAAAATAAAAACTGTTAAATTGTACACATTTAAGTCCGCCAAGACTCGTAGGTGTTATGAAGGGAGCTATCTGAGACTTTTGGAGCACATTCCAGGATTGAGTCCTAATAGTAGCTAAGTGACTTCTGGTCGATTCTTTTCCAGCACATATCTTATGACACTGGATAGGTAAAAGCTGTTGTGTCCAATTGACCTGTTCAATACTTAAAGATCAGTACACATGAAGGGAAGGAGAGAAGGACATGTTGAACTACTGCGATGCAGCACTGGAATGGTTTCTTATGTATCACATGCTTCTTACTTTGCTCCAGAAGCAAACCTAGAGTCACAAATCTGGTTTTCTGCCTATTTTTCTTCAACTGGTTTGTATCTTAGTGGTTCAACTCCACTCTAGCCACAGAATAATGTACATTTATTATGTTTTAATAGTTTTTCTTTTACTGTGTTGACAGGTAAAGATGGTTTAATTTCACCATGCGTTGGAACAGCATTGGAACGTTTGCCTTGTCTGTTCTCTTGTCTCCCCACTCGCAGGGCGCACCAAGTGTCTACTGAAAGCTTTGGCATCGGGATTATGCTGTCCTTTTGTTAATTGGCAAATTCAACAAGGCAATTCTTTCACTACAAGTGACTTCTTGGTGTAGATGTAAATGTAGACAAGGAGGCTTGTAGCAGTATTTAATGCTCATATCACTGTATGATTTGGTTTTTCAGGTTCATTACACATATGAACATGCCAATAATAGACCCACACAGAACACCTTACGTAAAAGGATATTTCCAATTCTAACATTTGTATAAAAAAAAGGTCATCAAAATGTATAGACAGATAGATAGATTGATTTATTGATTACGTAAGTATTCAACCTCCTGAGTCAATACATGTTCAAATCACCATTGGCAGCAATTACAGCTGAGAGTCTTTCTGGGTAAGTCTGTAAATGCTTTGCACACCAGGATTGCATGTTAGCCTTCAAGCTCTGTCAAGTTGCTTGTTCATCATTGCTACAAAGCCATTTAAGTCTTGCCATAGAATTTCAAGCCAATTTAAGTCAAAACTAACTAGGGCGCTCTGGAACATTCAATGTCGTCTTGGTAAGCAACTCCAGTGTATATTTGGCCTTGTGTTTTAAGTTATAGTCCTGCTAAAAGTTGAATATCTCACCGTGTCTGTAAAGCAGACTGAACCAGGTTTTCCTCTAGGATTTTGCCAGTACTTAGCGCTATTCTGTTTATTTTCATCATAAACATCCTTGCCGATGACAGGCATGTAGCCACCACCATGCTTGAAGAGTGGTACTTAGTTATTTGTTGTTGGATTTGCTCCAAATATAACGCTTTGTATTCAGGACATAAAGTTAATTTCATTGCCACATTTTTTTGCAGTATTACTTGTGCCTTAATTGCAAACAGGATGCATGTTTTGGAATATTTGTATTCTGTACAAACTTCCTTTTCACTATGTCATTTACGTTATTATTGTGGAGCATCTACAATGTAGTTGATCCATCCTTAGTTTTCTATCACAGCCGTTAAACTGTTTCAAAGTCACCATTAGTCTCATGGTTAAATCCTTGAGCGTTTTCCTTCCTCTTCGGCAACTGAGTTAGTAAGGACGCTTATATCTTGGTACTGACTGGGTATATTGATACACCATCCAAAGTGTAATTATCAACTTCACCATGCTCAAAGGGATATTCAAAGTCTGTTTGTTTTTTTACTTCTTTGCGAGGCATGGGAAAACCTCCCTGGTCTTTGTGGTTGAATCTGTGTTTGAAATTCACTGCTCATCTGAGGGACCTTACAATTATCTGTATGTGTCGGGTACAGAGATGAGGTAGTAATTCAAAAACCCTATTAAACACTTATCAGATGAGTCCATGCAATTTGTGACTTGTTAAGCACATTTTTACTCCTGAACTTCATGCTTGCCATAACAAAGGGATTGAATACTTATTGACACAATACTTTTAATTCATTCATTTGTAAAAATCTCTAGAAACATAATTCCACTTTCACATTATGGGGGATTGTGTGTAGGCCAGTGAAACTCAATTTAAACCATATAACAAAATGTGGAAAAAGTCAAGTGGCGTGAATACAGTAATGAAAATGTTCCACTTGGCCATAGCCTTTTTATATGAAGAAGTCATTTTATTTTTATTTATTTATTTCACCTTTATTTAACCAGGTAGGCAAATTGAGAACACGTTCTCATTTACAATTGCAACCTGGCCAAGATAAAGCAAAGCAGTTTGACACATACAACAACACATAGTTACACATGGAGTAAAACAAACATACAGTCAATAATACAGTGAAAAATAAGTCTATATACAATGTGAGCAAGTGAGGTGAGATAAGGGAGGTGAAGGCAAATAAAATATATATATAAATAAAAATATAAAAAAGGCCATGGTGGCGAAGTAAATACAATATAGCAAGTAAAAAACAACAACACTGGAATGGTTGGTTTGCAGTGGAAGAAGGTGCAAAGTAGAGATAGAAATAATGGGGTGCAAAGGAGCAAAAATAAATAAATACAGTAGGTAAAGAGGTAGTTGTTTGGGCTAAATTATAGATGGGCTATGTACAGGTGCAGTAATCTATGAGCTGCTCTGACAGCTGGTGCTTAAAGCTAGTGAGGGAGATAAGTGTTTCCAGTTTCAGAGATTTTTGTAGTTCGTTCCAGTCATTGGCAGCAGAGAACTGGAAAGAGAGGCGGCCAAAGGAAGAATTGGTTTTGGGGGTGACCAGAGAGATATACCTGCTGGAGCGCGTGCTACAGGTAGGTGCTGCTATGGTGACCAGCGAGCTGAGATAAGGGGGGACTTTACCTAGCAGGGTTTTGTAGATGACCTGGAGCCAGTGGGTTTGGCGACGAGTATGAAGCGAGGGCCAGCCAACGAGAGTGTACAGGTCGCAGTGGTGGGTAGTATATGGGGCTTTGGTGACAAAACGGATGGCACTGTGATAGACTGCATCCAATTTATTGAGTAGGGTTTTGGAGGCTATTTTGTAAATGACATCACCGAAGTCGAGGATTGGTAGGATGGTCAGTTTTACAAGGGTATGTTTGGCAGCATGAGTGAAGGATGCTTTGTTGCGGAATAGGAAGCCAATTCTAGATTTAACTTTGGATTGGAGATGTTTGATGTGAGTCTGGAAGGAGAGTTTACAGTCTAACCAGACACCTAGGTATTTGTAGTTGTCCACATATTCTAAGTCAGAGCCGTCCAGAGTAGTGATGCTGGACAGGCGGGCAGGTGCAGGCAGCGATCGGTTAAAGAGCATGCATTTAGTTTTACTTGTATTTAAGAGCAATTGGAGGCCACGGAAGGAGAGTTGTATGGCATTGAAGCTCGCCTGGAGGGTTGTTAACACAGTGTCAAAAGAAGGGCCAGAAGTATACAGAATAGTGTCGTCTGCGTAGAGGTGGATCAGAGACTCACCAGCAGCAAGAGCGACATCATTGATGTATACAGAGAAGAGAGTCGGTCCAAGAATTGAACCCTGTGGCACCCCCATAGAGACTGCCAGAGGTCCGGACAACAGACCCTCCGATTTGACACACTGAACTCGATCAGAGAAGTAGTTGGTGAACCAGGCGAGGCAATCATTAGAGAAACCAAGGCTGTCGAGTCTGCCGATGAGGATGTGGTGATTGACAGAGTCAAAAGCCTTGGCCAGGTCAATGAATATGGCTGCACAGTACTGTTTCCTATCGATGGCGGTTAAGATATCGTTTATGACCTTGAGCGTGGCTGAGGTGCACCCATGACCAGCTCTGAAACCAGATTGCATAGCGGAGAAGGTATGGTGGGATTCGAAATGGTCGGTAATCTGTTTGTTGACTTGGCTTTCGAAGACCTTAGAAAGGCAGGGTAGGATAGATATAGGTCTGTAGCTGTTTGGGTCAAGAGTGTCCCCCCCTTTGAAGAGGGGGATAACCGCAGCTGCTTTCCAATCTTTGGGAATCTCAGATGACACGAAAGAGAGGTTGAAAAGGCTGGTAATAGGGGTGGCAACAATTTCAGCAGATAGTTTTAGAAAGAAAGGGTCCAGATTATCTAGCCCGGCTGATTTGTAAGGGTCCAGATTTTGCAGCTCTTTCAGAACATCAGCTGACTGTATTTGGGAGAAACAGAAATGGGGAAGGCGTGGGCGAGTAGCAGAGGGGAGGGCAGTGCTCTTGACCGGGGTAGGGGTAGCCAGGTGGAAAGCATGGCCAGCCGTAGAAAAATGCTTATTGAAATTCTCAATTATAGTGGATTTGTCGGTGGTGACAGTGTTTCCTATCTTCAGTGCAGTTGGAAGCTGGGTGGAGGTGTTCTTATTCTCCATGGACTTTACAGTGTCCCAGAACTTTTTTGAGTTTGTGTTGCAGGAAGCAAATTTCTGCTTGAAAAAGCTAGCCTTGGATTTTCTAACTGCCTGTGTATATTGGTTTCTAGCGTCCCTGAAAAGTTGCATATCACGGGGGCTGTTCGATGCTAATGCAGAACGCCATAGGATGTTTTTCTGTTGGTTAAGGGCAGTCAGGTCAGGAGAGAACCAAGGGCTATATCTGTTCCTGGTTCTAAATTTCTTGAATGGGGCATGCTTATTCAAGATGGTGAGGAAGGCATTTAAAAAAAATATCCAGGCATCCTCTACTGACGGGATGAGATCAATATCCTTCCAGGATACCTCGGCCAGGTCGATTAGAAAGGCCTGCTCGCTGAAGTGTTTCAGGGAGCGTTTGACAGTGATGAGTGGAGGTCGTTTGACCGCTGACCCATTACGGATGCAGGCAATGAGGCAGTGATCGCTGAGATCTTGGTTGAAAACAGCAGAGGTGTATTTGGAGGGTAAGTTGGTTAGGATGATATCTATGAGGGTACCCGTGTTTACGGAATTGGGGTGGTACCTGGTAGGTTCATTGATAATTTGTGTGAGATTGAGGGCATCAAGCTTAGATTGTAGGATGGCTGGAGTGTTAAGCGTGTTCCAATTTAGGTCGCCTAGCAGCACGAGCTCTGAAGATAGATGGGGGGCAATCAGTTCACATATGGTGTCCAGAGCACGGCTGGGGGCAGAGGGTGGTCTATAGCAGGCGGCAACAGTGAGAGACTTGTTTTTAGAGAGGTGGATTTTTAAAAGTAGAAGTTCAAATTGTTTGGGAACAGACCTGGATAGTAAAACAGAACTCTGCAGGCAATCTTTGCAGTAGATTGCAACACCGCCCCCTTTGGCCGTTCTATCTTGTCTGAAAATCTTGTATTTTTTTTTTTTTTTTTTTTTTTTTTTTCCACCTTTATTTAACCAGGTAGGCTAGTTGAGAACAAGTTCTCATTTGCAACTGCGACCTGGCCAAGATAAAGCATAGCAGTGTGAACAGACAACAACACAGAGTTACACATGGAGTAAACAATAAACAAGTCAATAACATGGTAGAAAAAAGAGAATCTATATACAATGTGTGCAAAAGTGTGCGATGTGTGCGAATAATTACAATTTAGCAGATTAACACTGGAGTGATAAATCATCAGATGATCATGTGCAAGAAGAGATACTGGTGTGCAAAAGAGCTGAAAAGTAAATAAATAAAAGCAGTATGGGGGTGTTGTAGGTATTTTGGGTGGGTAGTTTACAGATGGACTATGTACAGCTGCAGCGATCGGTTAGCTGCTCGGATAGCAGATTTTTAAAGTTGTTGAGGGAGATAAAAGTCTCCAACTTCAGAGATTTTTGCAATTCGTTCCAGTCGCAGGCAGCAGAGAACTAAGGAAAGGCGTCCAAATGAGGTTTTGGCTTTAGGGATGATCAGTGAGATACACCTGCTGGAGCGCGTGCTACGGGTGGGTGTAGCCATCGTGACCAGTGAACTGAGATAAGGCGGCACTTTACCTAGCATAGCCTTGTAGATGACCTGGAGCCAGTGGGTCTGACGACGAACATGTAGCGAGGGCCAGCCGACTAGGGCATACAGGTCGCAGTGGTGGGTCGTATAAGGTGCTTTAGTAACAAAACGGATGGCACTGTGATAAACTGCATCCAGTTTGCTGAGTAGAGTATTGGAAGCTATTTTGTAGATGACATCGCCGAAGTCGAGGATCGGTAGGATAGTCAGTTTTACTAGGGTAAGTTTGGCGGCGTGAGTGAAGGAGGCTTTGTTCCGGAATAGAAAGCAGACTCTAGATTTGATTTTAGATTGGAGATGTTTGATATGAGTCTGGAAGGAGAGTTTGCAGTCTAGCCAGACACCTAGGTACTTATAGATGTCCACATATTCTAGGTCGGAACCGTCCAGGGTGGTGATGCTAGTCGGGCGTGCGGGTGCAGGCAGCGAACGGTTGAAAAGCATGCATTTGGTTTTACTAGCGTTTAAGAGCAGTTGGAGGCCACGGAAGGAGTGTTGTATGGCATTGAAGCTCGTTTGGAGGTTAGATAGCACAGTGTCCAGGGAAGGGCCAGAAGTATACAGAATGGTGTCGTCTGCGTAGAGGTGGATCAGGGAATCGCCCGCAGCAAGAGCAACATCATTGATGTATACAGAGAAAAGAGTCGGCCCGAGAATTGAACCCTGTGGTACCCCCATAGAGACTGCCAGAGGACCGGACAACATGCCCTCCGATTTGACACACTGAACTCTGTCTGCAAAGTAGTTGGTGAACCAGGCAAGGCAGTCATTAGAAAAACCGAGGCTATTGAGTCTGCCGATAAGAATATGGTGATTGACAGAGTCGAAAGCCTTGGCCAGGTCGATGAAGACGGCTGCACAGTAATGTCTTTTATCGATGGCGGTTATGATATCGTTTAGTACCTTGAGCGTGGCTGAGGTGCACCCGTGACCGGCTCGGAAACCGGATTGCACAGCGGAGAAGGTACGGTGGGATTCGAGATGGTCAGTGATCTGTTTGTTGACTTGGCTTTCGAAGACCTTAGCTAGGCAGGGCAGGATGGATATAGGTCTGTAACAGTTTGGGTCCAGGGTGTCTCCCCCTTTGAAGAGGGGGATGACAGCGGCAGCTTTCCAATCCTTGGGTATCTCAGATGATACGAAGGAGAGGTTGAACAGGCTGGTAATAGGGGGTGCGACAATGGCAGCGGACAGTTTCAGAAATAGGGGGCCCAGATTGTCAAGCCCAGCTGATTTGTATGGGTCCAGGTTTTCCAGCTCTTTCAGAACATCTGCTATCTGGATATGGGTAAAGGAGAAGCTGGGGAGGCTTGGGCGAGTAGCAGCGGGGGGGGGCGGGGCTGTTGGCCAAGGTTGGAGTCGCCAGGTGGAAGGCATGGCCAGCCATTGAGAAATGTTTGTTGAAGTTTTCGATTATCACGGACTTATCAGTGGTGACCGTGTTATCTAGCCTCAGTGCAGTGGGCAGCTGGGAGGAGGTGCTCTTGTTTTCCATGGACTTTACAGTATCCCAGAACTTTTTGGAGTTAGAGCTACAGGATGCAAATTTCTGCTTGAAAAAGCTGGCCTTTGCTTTCCTGACTGACTGCGTGTATTGGTTCCTGACTTCCCTGAACAGTTGCATATCACGGGGGCTCTTCGATGCTATTGCAGTTCGCCACAGGATGTTTTTGTGCTGGTCGAGGGCAGTCAGGTCTGGAGTGAACCAAGGGCTATATCTGTTCTTGGTTCTGCATTTTTTGAACGGAGCATGCTTGTCTAATATGGTGAGGAAGTAAGTTTTAAAGAATGACCAGGCATCCTCAACTGACGGGATGAGGTCAATATCCTTCCAGGGTACCCGGGCCAGGTCGATTAGAAAGGCCTGCTCGCAGAAGTGTTTCAGGGAGCGTTTGACAGTGATGAGGGGTGGTCGTTTGACCGTGGACCCGTGGCGGATACAGGCAATGAGGCAGTGATCGCTGAGATCTTGATTGAAGACAGCAGAGGTGTATTTGGAGGGCAAGTTGGTCAGGATAATGTCTATTAGGGTGCCCATGTTTACGGATTTAGGGTGCCCATGTTTACGGATTTAGGGTTGTACCTGGTGGGTTCCTTGATGATTTGTGTGAGATTGAGGGCATCAAGCTTAGATTGTAGGACTGCCGGGGTGTTAAGCATATCCCAGTTTAGGTCACCTAACAGAACAAACTCTGAAGCTAGATGGGGAGCGATCAATTCACAGATGGTGTCCAGGGCACAGCTGGGAGCTGAGGGGGGTCGGTAGCAGGCGGCAACAGTGAGAGACTTATTTCTGGAGAGATTAATTTTTAAAATTAGAAGTTCGAACTGTTTGGGCATAGACTTGGAAAGTATGACAGAACTTTGCAGGCTATCTCTGCAGTAGATTGCAACTCCTCCCCCTTTGGCAGTTCTATCTTGACGGAAAGTGTTATAGTTGGGTATGGAAATCTCAGAGTTTTTGGTGGCCTTCCTAAGCCAGGATTCAGACACGGCAAGGACATCAGGGTTGGCAGAGTGTGCTAAAGCGGTGAGTAAGGCAAACTTGGGGAGGAGGCTTCTGATGTTGACATGCATGAGGCCAAGGCTTTTTCGATCACAGAAGTCAACAAATGAGGGTGACTGGGGACATGCAGGGCCTGGGTTTACCTCCACATCACCCGAGGAACAGAGGAGTAGTAGGATGAGGGTGCGGCTAAAGGCTATCAAAACTGGTCGCCTAGAGCGTTGGGGACAAGGAATAAAAGGAGCAGATTTATGGGCGTGGTAGAATAGATTCTGGGCATAATGTGCAGACCAGGGTATGGTGGGGCACGGGTACAGCGGAGGCAAGCCCAGGCACTGGGTGATGATAAGAGAGGTTGTATCTCTGGACATGCTGGTCTCAATGGGTGAGGTCACCGCATGTGTGGGGGGTGGGACAAAGGAGGTATCAGAGGTACGGAGAGTGGAACTACGGGGTCCATTGCAAACCAAAACAATGATAACTAGCCTGAACAACAGTATGCAAGACATATTGATATTTGAGAGAGACATACAATAAGGCATAAAGTGATTGCAGGTCATGATTGGGAGAGCTAGCTGAAACAGCAGGTGAAATAACAGCAGCTAGTCAGCTAACACAGCAACAGAAGGTAAAAATGGCGACGACTGGGCAGAGAGGGTCGGATTAACTACACACAGATCCTGAGTTAAGGCACAGAGCCGACAGATAAAACACAAATAAACAGAATGGAGTACCGTGAATTATTGGACAGTCAAGCAGGCATCAGCTATGTAGCCAAGTGATCATAGTGTCCAGGGGGCAGCCGTAGATGGAGTAGTGAGGCCTCCACTAAGCTAGCACGCGTTTAAAGTTAGTAGCCCGGGGGGGTGGTCTGCTCAGACGGAGGGGGTCTGCTCAGACGGAGGCCGGTTGAGGGCACTGGTTGAGGGCACGTCTGCAAACCAGACGTGGTCGTGTCGACAGAGAATCCAAGCCGGATAGCGATGGCGAAAGAGAGGTTGTGAATTGTAGGGGATGTTAGGGATGAAAATGTCAGAATTTTTGGTGGTCTTCCTAAGCCAGGATTCAGACACGGCTAAAACATCTGGGTTGGCAGAGTGTGCTAAAGCAGTGAACAAAACAAACTTAGGGAGGAGGCTTCTAATGTTAACATGCATGAAACCAAGGCTATTACGGTTACAGAAGTCATCAACAGAGAGCGCCTGGGGAATAGGAGTGGAGCTAGGTACTGCAGGGCCTGGATTCACCTCTACATCACCAGAGGAAAAGAGGAGGAGTAGGATAAGGGTACGGCTAAAAGCTATGAGAATTGGTCGTCTAGACCGTCTAGAACAGAGAGTAAAAGGAAGTTTCTGGGGGCGATAAAATAGCTTCAAGGAATAATGTACAGACAAAGGTATGGTAGGATGTGAATACAGTGGAGGTAAACCTAGGTAATGAGTGATGATGAGAGAGATATTGTCTCTAGAAACATCATTGAAACCAGGTGATGTCATCGCATATGTGGGTGGTGGAACTGAATGGTTGGATATGGTATAGTGAACAGGGCTAGAGGCTCTACAGTGAAATAAGCCAATAAAAACTAACCAGAACAGCAATGGACAAGGCATATTTACATTAAGGAGAGGCATGCTTAATCGAGTGATCATAAGGGTCCAGTGAGTAGAGGTTGGTTGGGGTCACGGCGATCCAGACAGCTGGCCGGTGTTGATAATTGGATATGGAGAAGGGCGAGCCGGTCAAGGATCGATTCAGACAAGGTGATAAATTGTATGACAAGCGACAGTTTAATTATGAGTAAAGATATCTGGTACAAGCGTATACGGTCTCGTTCCTTCGGCTCATAGAGAACCTCCAGAAAAAGCCCAGATAACAGAATGCATAGACATTTTATACAACACAGAAAGTAGGTTGAGTCTGGAAGTTCTGGTCCTTTGGTTGGTTCTGGACAGGTTGTTGTCTTCTCAGATTGGTCCTGATGAGCTGGGCGTCATCCATCTGAGTCTTATAGCTAAAGTTCTTTGTTATCAAATGTTCAGCTAAGCAGGAGATTTTGTGTGTGAGTAGTCAGCCCTTTGTCCTTGGGTATGTGTGTGTGTCTTATCTCGTGAAATGCAGACCCAAGCACTCTTGATCAAGGCCTTTCCTGCCTTATCAGTGTTTATGAAAGGTCTGTGCCAGCCATCTGTCTTTGGGTGTGTGTGTGGTTCTGTTTATAAGTTTGTGAGAAACCCTGCTTAAAAAGAAGTTAGTTATAACAATGTAATAGCAATATGCTTGTGTTATTTAAATGGTATTTATTACACCGGGTAGCTGGCTATCGGAAGCAAGATAACATAGGATGGAGGTCTATTTTTTTTTTTGTCATCTCGTGCGTTTCCGTCGGTAGATTAGTGGGGTTCCGTGTGGTAGAGGGGATCGATCCAATTGGCAAAATAGATATAGTGACCCAAGATTTTTTTTTTTAATTGTCCGATATACTTATTCATATAGCAGCCGATAAGACAGCTAATGATTAGCAGATGGGTATTCGGAAACGTCGCAATGGAAAAGCCTGTTGAAACCACCTCGGACAATTACGTCGGCAGACCAGTCGTGATGGATCGGCGGGGCTCCGTGTCGGCAATAAAGGGTCCAGTCCAATTGGCAAAAGAGGTATTGTAGCCCAAGAATTCGCTGGTAGACCTCTTCGGCTAGCCGGCAGATGGGCCTAGCTCGAGGCTAGCTAAAAGCTAACTGGTGCTAGTTTCGGGACAGAGGTGTTAGCCAGTAGTAGCCACTCGGTTGCAGCTAGTTAGCTGCGATGATCCGGTGTAATTGTCCAGAGCTTGCGTCAGGAATCCGGTGATGTGGTAGAGAAAAAGCAGTCCTATATGCTTTGGGTTGATATCGCGCCTGCAGACTGGCAGGTATTGGCCCGAGCTGAAGCTGGCTGGTGTCCGAGTTAAGGGTGAAGACCGCAGCAGTGGCTAACTGACTACTAGCTAGTAGCTAGTTATCTGGCTAGCTTCTGATTGGGGTTTGTTGATAATTGGATATGGAGAAGGGCGAGCCGGTCAAGGATCGATTCAGACAAGGTGATAAATTGTATGACAAGCGACAGTTTAATTATGAGTAAAGATATCTGGTACAAGCGTATACGGTCTCGTTCCTTCGGCTCATAGAGAACCTCCAGAAAAAAGCTCAGATAACAGAATTGCATAGACATTTTATACAACACAGAAAGTAGGTTGAGTCTGGAAGTTCTGGTCCTTTGGTTGGTTCTGGACAGGTTGTTGTCTTCTCAGATTGGTCCTGATGAGCTGGGCGTCATCCTCCTGAGTCTTATAGCAAAAGTTCTTTGTTATCAAATGTTCAGCTAAGCAGGAGATTTTGTGTGTGCGTAGTCAGCCCTCCGTCCTTGAGTATGTGTGTGTGTCTGCACCCTTTTCTTATCAGTGTTTAGGAATGTTCTGTGTCAGCCATCTGTCTCTGGGTGTGTGAGAAACCCTGCTTAGAAAGAAGTTAGTTATAACAATGTAATAGCAATATGCTTGTGTTATTTTAAATGGTATTTCTTACAAATCCCCCTCTTCACGTCTCATAAGGGACGTGACAAAACCTAGGACCAAAGCTATAAATGGCAAAATTAGAATGAACTTTGTCAGAAGATAAAGTTTTGATTCCCTCTCTTCACATCTCACAAGAGATGTGACATAAACTTTAAGCGAATCCAGGCACAAGAAGGGAAACTTTTTCCAGAAGAAAAAGTTTTGATTCCCTCTCTTCACGTCTCAAAAGAGACGTGACATAAAAAGCTAGATCATATTAAACCCTCAGGTCCATCCCTCTATACACTCTGTACCAGGTGGGCTCGTCGCCACCCGGGAACTTAAAACCTTCACAACAGGGAGGACAAACATCACTTTTTATTCATTCGACAACATCAACTACAGCGAACCAAGGGTCCCCCTCTGTCAGGCCCACTCTCCTGCGAAAGCTTGATTTCGTATCAGCCTCTCCAACTGGAGCATCAAGCAGCGGCATCATACCATAGGCCCTTTCCACATCTGTAACAGACTTCTTCAAACAAGGTATGATACAGGCATTACGGAACATGAGCATATTAAAAACAACAACTTAGGGTCAGAAATCCAGTAATCATCACTGTAGTGTACTTACCAAACCAACCACCCAGCCAAGGGAACAGTCCACTCTCCTCCACACCTGCAAGACCCCCCATCTCCACCGATAACCTTGCCAACCCACTCAGAGCTTTTTGAAATGCTCCCATCCGAACTAGTATTGTTAGGGACAAACGTGCAACACTGTTCTCCAAACATTTTACATACGCCTCCCTGGTCGGCCAGAATCATGTCCAGTGCTAGTCTATTTGGTCTACGAGGTGGCATCCAATTGTTCAGCCATCCCCGTAAGTGCTGTGTGGGTGTATTTAACAAATCATCATTAATTATAGTAGATATAATTGATCCAGGCATTATGCTTAGCATCAACAATAGCTGGGCCAATGATGGGCATCAGATGCCACAGGCCATCATTCCTGTTTAATGTCTGGAATTCGTGGGGGACCCCTATTGGGACCCCCAACAGGTTGGTGTGGATGTTATCTGTACTCTCGGACCAAGGAGCGTCACGTTTCTGCCGTCTCCTGGGTTGGTCCCAAGCCTCTGTCATGTGCAGCTCCCAAAAGTTGGTTAGCTGTAACCTCAATAATAGGCAATGGTGTTTATCAGACTGGCCAAAACACATGTTCCCTGATAATCTCCTTTCAAAATGTGGTCAACCGCCTGGTAGGTCCACACATCCACCATACATCAGCAACACCTCCATTTAATAGTGACATTAGCAATGCAGGCAGCAGCAGGGAACCTCCCATAGTCCATACCTCTACCTATACCAGTGTTACAGCTGTAATATCCCCATATGCCTTAACCCCCAATGGTGTCCTCTGGGGACGGACTTCTGGGAACACAAGACTCAGAGTTTTACACAGGGTTGAATTTGGCTTAAACTTTCCAATATGCACATCCAACCTTCCCCCTTAGGGCAAATGGGTGAGCAGCCAGAATAGGTCTGGCATGTCCACATACGACACAGTCCTTTTTATTAAGTGTGTTGTAGGTCAACCACATATTCTCCCTTCCCTCATAACCAGTTTCAGTCCCCAATTGGTCACTATCTGAGATGTCTTTTACATTTATTACCTATACCAGATTGTAGAGTTCAGGTGATGGCGTGGGACTTGGTCTTGAAGTGGTGGAGGAGGCCGGCTGAACCTGGTCTGTTGGAACTGGTGGTGGTTCTGGCAGTACTGTGATGGTAACATCCCCATCGTATCCTAAACAGACAACTCAGGACCACAAGCAGTCCTGTAAAGCCCCCTCTTCTCCCAGAGAACACATCATCAGCCAGAGATCAAGCAACACTTTCACTTCTATGAACAAACACAGTGAGGAAAGGTCGGGAAAAGGAAATTCTTCATTAAGGAGTTGATCCCCGAACTCTATTAGTAACGGTTCTTCTCCTTAACTCTGTGATCATTCGGCAGTGTCAGTGTGTCTCACCCTCCAAGTGCGATATGCCCCCAGGTCGGGTTAATCACCTTCTCCTTTAATTCACCTGCAATGCATAAAATCTTGGACATACAGGTTTGGTTAACAAACAGTTTGTCATTAGTTCTATCTGATTATATATTTAACTTCTATGTCTATTTTTTAGCTAGAATTTTTAATTTTAAATTAGTTTATTATCCAATAGGCCCCATCCTATCCTAGACCACAATGTACCCCTCCCCCGTTTGATACCTGGCTCTGCCCAGGTATCAACCTTACCTATTCTAAATAATGACTTAGTAAAATATTCTCATGTTCTACATTATTATGTAGGAGCGCCCCTTTTATTTTCCACATGTCCAATTCTCCCTTTTGTCTCCATTCAGTAACTGTTATCTACCCATTCTGTTATCTCTGTCCTGGCGCCCCATCCAAAACTCCCTTCTCTGCTCTCAAACCTTCAAGGTCTCAGCAGTGCGGGGAGGGCTCCTCTGTCTGCCCTTTTCCTTATCTGTCTGTAACAACTGTGTTTCCAAATTTTAACTAAATGTCTCACTGTTTGGCTTTATCTAAACTCATGGATTTTTAGAAAAACATGTCTATGGTGGCAATTTCTAACTTTAGAATCAAACTATCTGCATCCTAGCATGTCATATACCACTGTCAATTTTAATACTATTTAAATAAGAATCTTCTAATGACCAAAACAAATGCTAACAATATAAAATCCTTTCTGTTTATATACTTTCCTGCCCTATTGGCTTAAAATATCTACTGTTCAAACCAAATCAATAACAGCCCATTCAAAACCGTCATAGCCAATGTTTAAAAACAGAATCCTGACTCCTCTGTGGTTAAAACTACAATTATGGTCAAGAGTTATAAACTCTATTATAATCAATTTACCTCAAAACTAGTATTCCCAAATGACCACAATTGCATTACTCTCACTACATTTCCCTGTGAGTGATCAAATCACAGGAAAATGCAACGAAAATAGGTCAAAAAGGTTACACCTACATTCGTGTTCCATCCCATGTCTAACCATATCAAAAGAACCCTTTATCTTAAAAAAGTCCCTTGTCTAAATAAAACTCAGAAAATAAAACTCCTAATATTATCTTGTCTCTCGGAAACACGGAAACCCCTTAACCCAAACGTTTACCACAAAAACAAAACCTAATAATTATGATAATACCCTCAAATCATTCGTTTTAAATTTCCCCGATGTTTCATGTAACTTATTCACACAACTGTGATAAACGTACACTGTCCCTTTAAAAACTCTCATGCCAGCCATACCAGGTTGCGAGTCGTTCTTTGTTCTCCATAATGAAAACAGATCATGTTTAGAATACGTTTACTTCTTGTTCGAATTCCCTGGTGTTACCTAAACAAAAAACAATAACTTTCAGCAACTTTTGAAAAGTATCTCAAAGCTATAATGTACACATTTTCCCTCTAAATGACACAACCAATTTTCTCTAGCATAATTTAATACGGCCACACCCGGTAAATCATTATCAAATGTTAAATATACAGGTTTAGTACTTTTATCAAATAGATTAGTATAGTTCAAATAAAGATATGCGTTTACATATACATTCACACTGTTGCTCTCTTTAATTAAAAAACTCCTCAACTATAGTATTTATTACTGAATGGAATTAACAATCCCCAATATAAGAATTCTTATCAAATATGTATGTCAACTTCACATTAATCAGTATACTTTCAACACTTACACATTACATTAGAGATCTCTCAAACACTCTGAACCTATTCCTTACCGATCTCAGTCGGACCGGTCTCAGCCGGACTTAGAATAGTTACCACTTTATCATTTACCACTGTTCACTTTAACTACATCCTTCACCGAACGAATATTCGGGCTTTTGGATGAGGCTTATACACTTTAAGACTATCGGAATCCTATTTTTAACTAGCAATGTTCATCATTAAACAACATCCATTAAACAGTTGACATTTACACATCCGACCCTATTGGTACATGGAGCGTTTGTCATTAAACAATACACATTAATCAGTTGACATTTACACATCCGACCCTATTGGTACATGGAGCGTTTGTCATTAACACAATATTATTGGCGTATCTAACCCCACGGCGTATCTAACCCCGATTTCAACACAGGCGTATCTAACACCACGGCGTATCTAACCCCACATACTTGTGTCTCTAACACTGGCGTATCTAACACCACATACTTGTGTCTCTAACACTGGCGTATCTAACACCACGGCGTATCTAACACCACATACTTGTGTCTCTAACACTGGCGTATCTAACACCACATACTTGTGTCTCTAACACTGGCGTATCTAACACCACGGCGTATCTAACACCACATACTTGTGTCTCTAACACTGGCGTATCTAACACCACATACTTGTGTCTCTAACACTGGCGTATCTAACACCACATACTTGTGTCTCTAACACTGGCGTATCTAACACCACGGCGTATCTAACACCACATACTTGTGTCTCTAACACTGGCGTATCTAACACCACGTACTTTAGTTTTTCAAAACTAATAACCACATATCTTTACTTCACTGTCCTTCACATGTCATCTATACACATAAATTTAAACAAGAATTCTTACCCAGACTCGGTACCACTGATCGAAATTTGGAAGAACTATACGACAATATGCAAAGTTTGATTTAACAGGTCTTGCTTACCTTTTTTATGGTCGACCAGAAGATCAGTTTCCCGAGTTTGAGCAGAACTGTCGTCCTCCCCCCCAAAAGATTTCACCTGTCCTCCGTGAACCGTCCTTTCACCAACTCGCCCCCTCACATCCATATCAACCACTCTGGACCGGGTATCTAGGCAACCATCCTCTGCTACCATTCTGTTGATAATTGGATATGGAGAAGGGCGAGCCGGTCAAGGATCGATTCAGACAAGGTGATAAATTGTATGACAAGCGACAGTTTAATTATGAGTAAAGATATCTGGTACAAGCGTATACGGTCTCGTTCCTTCGGCTCATAGAGAACCTCCAGAAAAAAGCTCAGATAACAGAATTGCATAGACATTTTATACAACACAGAAAGTAGGTTGAGTCTGGAAGTTCTGGTCCTTTGGTTGGTTCTGGACAGGTTGTTGTCTTCTCAGATTGGTCCTGATGAGCTGGGCGTCATCCTCCTGAGTCTTATAGCAAAAGTTCTTTGTTATCAAATGTTCAGCTAAGCAGGAGATTTTGTGTGTGCGTAGTCAGCCCTCCGTCCTTGAGTATGTGTGTGTGTCTGCACCCTTTTCTTATCAGTGTTTAGGAATGTTCTGTGTCAGCCATCTGTCTCTGGGTGTGTGAGAAACCCTGCTTAGAAAGAAGTTAGTTATAACAATGTAATAGCAATATGCTTGTGTTATTTTAAATGGTATTTCTTACAGGTTACGGTTCTAAAGTATAAAAAAATAGCAGATCCGTACCACATTGGGTGAGGCGGGTTGCAGGAATGTATATTCAGTTCCTAGATGGAAAGTGAAATTAAAATATATACGAAATGTATACGAAAAATACGAGGACTATTTACGCGGGACAAGACGGGACAAGACAAACACAAGTCCGACTGCTACGCCATCTTGGAATTGAATGTCCCGGTCGTGGATGGCGTCCGAGAGGATATATCAAAGTACATTATTTTCTTTAGGAATGTAGTAAAGTAAAAGTTGTTAACAATATGAGTAGTAAAGTAAAGTACAGGGCACCTATTGGTAGATGGGTAACAATAGAAAAAGCAGACATTGAATTTCTTTTTGAGCATGGTGAAGTTATTATTGACACTTTAGATGGTGTATCAATACACCGTCACTACAAAATACAGGCGTCCTTCCTAACTCAGTTGCTGGAGAGCAGTGGTGGAAAAAGTACTGAAAAGTCATACTTGAGTAAAAGTAAAGATACCTTAATAGAAAATGACTCAAGTCAAACTGAAAGTCACCTAGTAAAATACTACTTGAGTAAAAGTCTAAAAGTATTTGGTTTTAAATATATTTAAGTATCAAAAGTAAATGGAATTGCTCAAATGTACTTAAGTATCAAAAGTAAAAGTATTAATAATTTCAAATTCCTTATATTATGCAAACCAGACAGCACAATATATATATATTTTATTTATTTACGGAGAACCGGGAGCACACTACAACACTCTGACATTAATTTACAAACAAAGCATTTGTGTTTAATGAGTCCGCCAGATCAGAGGCAGTAGGGATGATCAGGGATGTTCTCTTGATAAGTGCGTGAATTGGATCATTTTCCTGACAAAATGTAAGAAGTACTTTTGGGTGTCAGGGAAAATGTATGGAGTAAAAAGTACATTATTTTCTTTAGGAATGTAGTAAAGTAAAAGTTGTCAACAATATGAGTAGTAAAGTAAAGTACAGATACCCACAAAAACTACTTAAGTAGTACTTTAAAGAATTTTTACTTAACTACTTTACACCACTGCTGGAGAAGAAGTAAACCACTCAGGGATTTCACCATGAGGCCAATGGTGACTTTAAAACAGTTACAGAGTTGAATGGCTGTGATGGAGGATGGATCAACAACATTGTAGTTACTCCACAATACTAACATAATTGACAGAGTGAAAAGAAGGAAGACGGTACAGAATAAAAAACATTCCAAAACATGCATCCTGTTTGCAACAAGGCACTAAAGTAATACTGCAAAAAATGTGGCAAAGCAATTAACTTTTTGTCCTCAATACAAGCGTTATATATTTGGGGAAAATCCAATACAGCACATTACTGAGTAACACGCTCCATATTTTCAAGCATAGTGGTAGCTGCATCATGTTATGGGTATGCTTGTAATTGTTAAGGACTGGGGAGCTTTTCAGGATAAAAAAAGAAAGGTAATGGAGCTAAGCACAGGCAAAATCCTAGAGGAAAACCTGGTTCCGTTAGACACTGGGAGATTAATTCACCTTTCAGCAGGACAATAACCTACAACACAAGGCCAAATCTATACTGGAGTTGCTTATGTAACAATTGCTAAACACTATGGGTATGTTTAAGCTCAAACTCTATTGGACCAGTTAGGTTCACTACTGGAGCAGTAGGGAGAAATGAAAACCACACAACTGAATCATTTAGAAAAAGAATGCCGGCTTGTATTTTGTCAATAAAAATACTTACCAAAAAAATGAATCACCTTGAGGAAATATTGATATGTGAAATTTGTACAATGAGCTCAATATGAATGAAATACATCAAATAGTACAATAGACTTAGATATCGGCCATATATCCTGCCTATAGTTTACTAGGATGCACCCAACTCTATCTTAATCTGAGGGTCTCTCAGATTTCAATGGTTAAAGTTCAATAGCAATACAATAAACATGAATCCACAGAAAAACACAACCCAATTCACAAATACTGACTTATAAACCACTATGACATGGGTAAAATAAAACAAAAAATATATGGCAAGACTTCACAATGGTTGTCTAGCAATGATCAACAATCAATTTGACAGAGCTTGAATAATTATTTTTATAATAATGGACAAATATCGTACAATCGAGGTGTACAAAACTCTGAGAGGCTTACCCAGAAAGACTCACAGCTGTAATTGCTGCCAAAGGGGATTATAACATGTGTTGACTTAGGGGTGTGAATACTTTGTCAATTAGATATTTCTGTATTTTATTTTTCAATAAATGTGCTAAAATGTCTAAAAACCTGTTTTCACATTGTCATTATAGGGTATTTTGTGTAGATGGGTGAGAATTTTTTTTTTTTAATCAATTTTGATTTCAGGCTGTAACACAACAAAATGTGAATTGAGTGAAGTGGTATGAATACATTCTGAAGGCACTGTATCTGCACATATCTGACGTAGCACAAGATTTTCAGGGACACTTTTGGCTTGTGTGTGCTACTTTCAGAACTACTGGCAAAAGAGGTATACAAAAGAACAGAAGAATCATTTGTTAAACAATTTTTTTCTCAGAAAAATCTATTTGATCAATTAAATAATGTTTCTTATTCATTTACAACACAACAGTACAACAACAAAACAAAATACCCCAAAATGACATTAAACATACGTTTTAAATGCAATATATTTGTATTACTATTCTAAAGTTATTAAATTCAATTACAAACAGAAAAATAAGTCTTCAAAGGTGGCAGTCTCCATGTGTTCTCATTTGGTGATTCAATATCTGCTGCTTTTATTCAATGTCACTTGGTTTAAGAAGTAGTCCTCAGTCTTAATCGACACAAACCTCAGTGAGCCCGGAATGTGTGTAGCAGGGCTTCTCGGTTGCCTCGTAGTTGGATGCCTCAGCATTGTCAGATACAACTTCGGCTAGCTTGGTGTCGAATGGGTTCAATGCCATCTGGATGGCAGGCTCAGAGTCAGGCACAAGAAAGTTCTCTGGGATGCTAGGCAGAGGCGGCTCACACTCTCTCAGGCTGACGGCACTCTTTCCGGGTCTCTTTTCCGATTCAGATTTGCCCTTGGTGGAGATTGACTCCTTTGACTTGTGCAACTTTTTTGCCGAATCGTCAGAAATGTGGGCACACTGTGGTGTGGATGATGCCTGTTTCAAACCAAAGCGTGAAGATATGCTCTCCCGAAGTCTGGACCCCAGTGTCTGTGGTTCATCGGTGGCTGGTTGTCTTTTCTTCAGCCTGGCAGCGGCCATAGCATCAGATCTCCTTCTAGCCTCCTTGGAGATTCTCACAGCATCATAGAGAACCACTATTACGATGAAGCCATAGAAAAAGAGCCCCAAAATCAGGTTCACCATCACAAGTGGCTCGGAGTAAGAAGGGTCGGTCAATATGTTGACTCTGGGTTTGATCTTCAGGGTGCTCTTCTGAGCTTTTGGAGCCTGAGCCTGACCATTTTCTTTGAAGACGTCATCGTAACCATGTAATGCTGTTTGCTTGTAAGCCAGTAGATAAGGAATAAGTTTCTCCACAATCTTCTGGGGGACTTTAGCTTTACCTGGGAAAGTATCATCTTTCATCCTCTGAGGTTGGTCCCGCATCTGGTCCACTTGCACCATTTTGGTCAGTTTTGCAACATTGGGAATGTCCTGAACAGGGTGGTCCTTCACTGGCATCAAAGGCTTGTGCTCTGGAACAGAAATCAGGGTCTCCACAAGCTCCGAGAGGTCCTTGGCAATTTTGGAGGAATATCCTTTTGTCAACTGGCCCACATTACCTGGAGAAGAATCGTCTTTCACCCGTAAACTCTCAAGTTGTTCCAGCAATGTCTTAAAATTGGTCTCTTTTGTAGCGTCGGGGTTGTTCCGAACAGAGTGGTCCTTCACTGGCATCAAAGTCTTCTGGTCCGAAGACGAAGAAGCCAACACATTTGTAGCAGCAGGCGATAGGAGACAGAAAATAACAGCCAAAAATAACATCTTCATGTTGCACAGCCCACCTTTCTGGGTGAGCTGTGCCATTTTGATGAAAGAAATCGTCTTTCAAAAGTAGGCACTACAAATTACAAGTCAAACTACTAACTGGTCAGCTGTGCTTTGTAAAAGTGATTTGGGTTTACTGTTCACTGTCAAAGATCCATAAGATATGGACCCAACATGATGTAATAGAAGAGTCGATTATGACATCACGAGTTCCACAATGTTGACAGTGGACAATCAACAACTCTGTAACCTGCTCTTCATTTTATTCATTCATTCAGATAATTAATTCATCTCTTTGGAGACATTTGGCAATTTGTTTGACGTGCAGTCCCTGTCCCTTAACGGCTTTCTCCGACAACTTTGGCAAATGCCCCTGTGACCTACAGCTCATCGTATACTACCAGATCGTGATAACTACGCTGGTGCTTGCGATGACGCAGCTAATTTTGAGCTTTCTGACCAAGGGAGTGAGACACTTTTGGGCCTTCCTCATGGCCCGCACCGCCCCCCTTGGAAACCAAATGTTTAAAAACAAGCTCTGATAGTTTGGTCACGAAGAAAGTATTTTTTAAACCTCCTCGCTCTAGCTGGATGCATCAATGTCTAGTTCATACATGCATAATCCGAGAGAAGAGTTACTGTTTTACCTCAATTAGCCACGAAATCCCTAGTTTGAAAGCGACTGTTTTCTTGAAGCTGTGCCTCGCCATTTTCCCTACATTTACCTCCACATTTACTTCCATGTGGGCCAGCTCCATAGCAATTAGAATTTTAGCCAATGAGCTTCAGCCCCTCACATTTGAGTGACAGCTAGCAAGAGGCCTGTCCAACATTATCCAATGAGGTTGCAGGGCTAACAGCTCTGAGGACACAGGAGAGAGAGAGATATTACTTAGTGCACATACAGTGCCTTCAGAAAGTATTCACACCCCTTGACTTTTGCCACATTTTGTTGTGTTACAGCCTGAATTTAAAATAGATTAAATTGAGATTTTGTGTCACTGGCCTGTACACAATACCTCATAATGTCAAAAGTGGAATTCATATTTTTTTTTTTTTACAAATTATTTTAAAATTAAATGTCTTCAGCCATAAGTATTCCATGCCTTTGTTATGGCAAGCCTAAATAAGTTCAGGAGTCAAGTTTGCTTAACAAGCCATATAATAAGATCATTGGACTCTGTTTGAAATAATAATGTTTAACATGATTTTTAATTACTACCTCATCTCTGGACCCCACACATACAGATAAGTGTAAGGTCCCTCAGTCGAGCATTGAATTTCAAACACAGATTCAACCACAAAGACCAGGGAGGTTTTCCAATGCCTTGCATTGGTAGATGGGTATATCAAAGTACATTATTTTCTTTAGGAATGTAGTAAAGTAAAAGTTGTTAACAATATGAGTAGTAAAGTAAAGTACAGGGCACCTATTGGTAGATGGGTAAAAATAGAAAAAGCAGACATTGAATTTCTTTTTGAGCATGGTGAAGTTATTATTGACACTTTAGATGGTGTATCAATACACCGTCACTACAAAATACAGGCGTCCTTCCTAACTCAGTTGCTGGAGAGCAGTGGTGGGAAAAGTACTGAAAAGTCATACTTGAGTAAAAGTAAAGATACCTTAATAGAAAATGACTCAAGTCAAACTGAAAGTCACCTAGTAAAATACTACTTGAGTAAAAGTCTAAAAGTATTTGGTTTTAAATATATTTAAGTATCAAAAGTAAATGGAATTGCTCAAATGTACTTAAGTATCAAAAGTAAAAGTATTAATAATTTCAAATTCCTTATATTATGCAAACCAGACAGCACAATATATATATATTTTATTTATTTACGGAGAACCGGGAGCACACTACAACACTCTGACATTAATTTACAAACAAAGCATTTGTGTTTAATGAGTCCGCCAGATCAGAGGCAGTAGGGATGATCAGGGATGTTCTCTTGATAAGTGCGTGAATTGGATCATTTTCCTGACAAAATGTAAGAAGTACTTTTGGGTGTCAGGGAAAATGTATGGAGTAAAAAGTACATTATTTTCTTTAGGAATGTAGTAAAGTAAAAGTTGTCAACAATATGAGTAGTAAAGTAAAGTACAGATACCCACAAAAACTACTTAAGTAGTACTTTAAAGAATTTTTACTTAACTACTTTACACCACTGCTGGAGAAGAAGTAAACCACTCAGGGATTTCACCATGAGGCCAATGGTGACTTTAAAACAGTTACAGAGTTGAATGGCTGTGATGGAGGATGGATCAACAACATTGTAGTTACTCCACAATACTAACCTAATTGACAGAGTGAAAAGAAGGAAGACGGTACAGAATAAAAAACATTCCAAAACATGCATCCTGTTTGCAACAAGGCACTAAAGTAATACTGCAAAAAATGTGGCAAAGCAATTAACTTTTTGTCCTCAATACAAGCGTTATATATTTGGGGAAAATCCAATACAGCACATTACTGAGTAACACGCTCCATATTTTCAAGCATAGTGGTAGCTGCATCATGTTATGGGTATGCTTGTAATTGTTAAGGACTGGGGAGCTTTTCAGGATAAAAAAAGAAAGGTAATGGAGCTAAGCACAGGCAAAATCCTAGAGGAAAACCTGGTTCCGTTAGACACTGGGAGATTAATTCACCTTTCAGCAGGACAATAACCTACAACACAAGGCCAAATCTATACTGGAGTTGCTTATGTAACAATTGCTAAACACTATGGGCTACTGTATGTTTAAGCTCAAACTCTATTGGACCAGTTAGGTTCACTACTGGAGCAGTAGGGAGAAATGAAAACCACACAACTGAATCATTTAGAAAAAGAATGCCGGCTTGTATTTTGTCAATAAAAATACTTACCAAAAAAATGAATCACCTTGAGGAAATATTGATATGTGAAATTTGTACAATGAGCTCAATATGAATGAAATACATCAAATAGTACAATAGACTTAGATATCGGCCATATATCCTGCCTATAGTTTACTAGGATGCACCCAACTCTATCTTAATCTGAGGGTCTCTCAGATTTCAATGGTTAAAGTTCAATAGCAATACAATAAACATGAATCCACAGAAAAACACAACCCAATTCACAAATACTGACTTATAAACCACTATGACATGGGTAAAATAAAACAAAAAATATATGGCAAGACTTCACAATGGTTGTCTAGCAATGATCAACAATCAATTTGACAGAGCTTGAATAATTATTTTTATAATAATGGACAAATATCGTACAATCGAGGTGTACAAAACTCTGAGAGGCTTACCCAGAAAGACTCACAGCTGTAATTGCTGCCAAAGGGGATTATAACATGTGTTGACTTAGGGGTGTGAATACTTTGTCAATTAGATATTTCTGTATTTTATTTTTCAATAAATGTGCTAAAATGTCTAAAAACCTGTTTTCACATTGTCATTATAGGGTATTTTGTGTAGATGGGTGAGAATTTTTTTTTTTTAATCAATTTTGAATTCAGGCTGTAACACAACAAAATGTGAATTGAGTGAAGTGGTATGAATACATTCTGAAGGCACTGTATCTGCACATATCTGACGTAGCACAAGACTTTCAGGGACACTTTTGGCTTGTGTGTGCTACTTTCAGAACTACTGGCAAAAGAGGTATACAAAAGAACAGAAGAATCATTTGTTAAACAATTTTTTTCTCAGAAAAATCTATTTGATCAATTAAATAATGTTTCTTATTCATTTACAACACAACAGTACAACAACAAAACAAAATACCCAAAAATGACATTAAACATACGTTTTAAATGCAATATATTTTTATTACTATTCTAAAGTTATTAAATTCAATTACAAACAGAAAAATAAGTCTTCAAAGGTGGCAGTCTCCATGTGTTCTCATTTGGTGATTCAATATCTGCTGCTTTTATTCAATGTCACTTGGTTTAAGAAGTAGTCCTCAGTCTTAATCGACACAAACCTCAGTGAGCCCGGAATGTGTGTAGCAGGGCTTCTCGGTTGCCTCGTAGTTGGATGCCTCAGCATTGTCAGATACAACTTCGGCTAGCTTGGTGTCGAATGGGTTCAATGCCATCTGGATGGCAGGCTCAGAGTCAGGCACAAGAAAGTTCTCTGGGATGCTAGGCAGAGGCGGCTCACACTCTCTCAGGCTGACGGCACTCTTTCCGGGTCTCTTTTCCGATTCAGATTTGCCCTTGGTGGAGATTGACTCCTTTGACTTGTGCAACTTTTTTGCCGAATCGTCAGAAATGTGGGCACACTGTGGTGTGGATGATGCCTGTTTCAAACCAAAGCGTGAAGATATGCTCTCCCGAAGTCTGGACCCCAGTGTCTGTGGTTCATCGGTGGCTGGTTGTCTTTTCTTCAGCCTGGCAGCGGCCATAGCATCAGATCTCCTTCTAGCCTCCTTGGAGATTCTCACAGCATCATAGAGAACCACTATTACGATGAAGCCATAGAAAAAGAGCCCCAAAATCAGGTTCACCATCACAAGTGGCTCGGAGTAAGAAGGGTCGGTCAATATGTTGACTCTGGGTTTGATCTTCAGGGTGCTCTTCTGAGCTTTTGGAGCCTGAGCCTGACCATTTTCTTTGAAGACGTCATCGTCACCATGTCATGCTGTTTGCTTGTAAGCCAGTAGATAAGGAATACGTTTCTCCACAATCTTCTGGGGGACTTTAGCTTTACCTGGGAAAGTATCATCTTTCATCCTCTGAGGTTGGTCCCGCATCTGGTCCACTTGCACCATTTTGGTCAGTTTTGCAACATTGGGAATGTCCTGAACAGGGTGGTCATTCACTGGCATCAAAGGCTTGTGCTCTGGAACAGAAATCAGGGTCTCCACAAGCTCCGAGAGGTCCTTGGCAATTTTGGAGGAATATCCTTTTGTCAACTGGCCCACATTACCTGGAGAAGAATCGTCTTTCACCCGTAAACTCTCAAGTTGTTCCAGCAATGTCTTAAAATTGGTCTCTTTTGTAGCGTCGGGGTTGTTCCGAACAGAGTGGTCCTTCACTGGCATCAAAGTCTTCTGGTCCGAAGACGAAGAAGCCAACACATTTGTAGCAGCAGGCGATAGGAGACAGAAAATAACAGCCAAAAATAACATCTTCATGTTGCACAGCCCACCTTTCTGGGTGAGCTGTGCCATTTTGATGAAAGAAATCGTCTTTCAAAAGTAGGCAGTACAAATTACAAGTCAAACTACTAACTGGTCAGCTGTGCTTTGTAAAAGTGATTTGGGTTTACTGTTCACTGTCAAAGATCCATAAGATATGGACCCAACATGATGTAATAGAAGAGTCGATTATGACATCACGAGTTCCACAATGTTGACAGTGGACAATCAACAACTCTGTAACCTGCTCTTCATTTTATTCATTCATTCAGATAATTAATTCATCTCTTTGGAGACATTTGGCAATTTGTTTGACGTGCAGTCCCTGTCCCTTAACGGCTTTCTCCGACAACTTTGGCAAATGCCCCTGTGACCTACAGCTCATCGTATACTACCAGATCGTGATAACTACGCTGGTGCTTGCGATGACGCAGCTAATTTTGAGCTTTCTGACCAAGGGAGTGAGACACTTTTGGGCCTTCCTCATGGCCCGCACCGCCCCCCTTGGAAACCAAATGTTTAAAAACAAGCTCTGATAGTTTGGTCACGAAGAAAGTATTTTTTAAACCTCCTCGCTCTAGCTGGATGCATCAATGTCTAGTTCATACATGCATAATCCGAGAGAAGAGTTACTGTTTTACCTCAATTAGCCACGAAATCCCTAGTTTGAAAGTGACTGTTTTCTTGAAGCTGTGCCACGCCATTTTCCCTACATTTACCTCCACATTTACTTCCATGTGGGCCAGCTCCATAGCAATTAGAATTTTAGCCAATGAGCTTCAGCCCCTCACATTTGAGTGACAGCTAGCAAGAGGCCTGTCCAACATTATCCAATGAGGTTGCAGGGCTAACAGCTCAGAGGACACAGGAGAGAGAGAGATATTACTTAGTGCACATACAGTGCCTTCAGAAAGTATTCACACCCCTTGACTTTTGCCACATTTTGTTGTGTTACAGCCTGAATTTAAAATAGATTAAATTGAGATTTTGTGTCACTGGCCTGTACACAATACCTCATAATGTCAAAAGTGGAATTCATATTTTTTTTTTTTTTACAAATTATTTTAAAATTAAATGTCTTCAGCCAATAAGTATTCCATGCCTTTGTTATGGCAAGCCTAAATAAGTTCAGGAGTCAAGTTTGCTTAACAAGCCATATAATAAGATCATTGGACTCTGTTTGAAATAATAATGTTTAACATGATTTTTAATTACTACCTCATCTCTGGACCCCACACATACAGATAAGTGTAAGGTCCCTCAGTCGAGCATTGAATTTCAAACACAGATTCAACCACAAAGACCAGGGAGGTTTTCCAATGCCTTGCATTGGTAGATGGGTATATCAAAGTACATTATTTTCTTTAGGAATGTAGTAAAGTAAAAGTTGTTAACAATATGAGTAGTAAAGTAAAGTACAGGGCACCTATTGGTAGATGGGTAAAAATAGAAAAAGCAGACATTGAATTTCTTTTTGAGCATGGTGAAGTTATTATTGACACTTTAGATGGTGTATCAATACACCGTCACTACAAAATACAGGCGTCCTTCCTAACTCAGTTGCTGGAGAGCAGTGGTGGAAAAAGTACTGAAAAGTCATACTTGAGTAAAAGTAAAGATACCTTAATAGAAAATGACTCAAGTCAAACTGAAAGTCACCTAGTAAAATACTACTTGAGTAAAAGTCTAAAAGTATTTGGTTTTAAATATATTTAAGTATCAAAAGTAAATGGAATTGCTCAAATGTACTTAAGTATCAAAAGTAAAAGTATTAATAATTTCAAATTCCTTATATTATGCAAACCAGACAGCACAATATATATATATTTTATTTATTTACGGAGAACCGGGAGCACACTACAACACTCTGACATTAATTTACAAACAAAGCATTTGTGTTTAATGAGTCCGCCAGATCAGAGGCAGTAGGGATGATCAGGGATGTTCTCTTGATAAGTGCGTGAATTGGATCATTTTCCTGACAAAATGTAAGAAGTACTTTTGGGTGTCAGGGAAAATGTATGGAGTAAAAAGTACATTATTTTCTTTAGGAATGTAGTAAAGTAAAAGTTGTCAACAATATGAGTAGTAAAGTAAAGTACAGATACCCACAAAAACTACTTAAGTAGTACTTTAAAGAATTTTTACTTAACTACTTTACACCACTGCTGGAGAAGAAGTAAACCACTCAGGGATTTCACCATGAGGCCAATGGTGACTTTAAAACAGTTACAGAGTTGAATGGCTGTGATGGAGGATGGATCAACAACATTGTAGTTACTCCACAATACTAACCTAATTGACAGAGTGAAAAGAAGGAAGACGGTACAGAATAAAAAACATTCCAAAACATGCATCCTGTTTGCAACAAGGCACTAAAGTAATACTGCAAAAAATGTGGCAAAGCAATTAACTTTTTGTCCTCAATACAAGCGTTATATATTTGGGGAAAATCCAATACAGCACATTACTGAGTAACACGCTCCATATTTTCAAGCATAGTGGTAGCTGCATCATGTTATGGGTATGCTTGTAATTGTTAAGGACTGGGGAGCTTTTCAGGATAAAAAAAGAAAGGTAATGGAGCTAAGCACAGGCAAAATCCTAGAGGAAAACCTGGTTCCGTTAGACACTGGGAGATTAATTCACCTTTCAGCAGGACAATAACCTACAACACAAGGCCAAATCTATACTGGAGTTGCTTATGTAACAATTGCTAAACACTATGGGCTACTGTATGTTTAAGCTCAAACTCTATTGGACCAGTTAGGTTCACTACTGGAGCAGTAGGGAGAAATGAAAACCACACAACTGAATCATTTAGAAAAAGAATGCCGGCTTGTATTTTGTCAATAAAAATACTTACCAAAAAAATGAATCACCTTGAGGAAATATTGATATGTGAAATTTGTACAATGAGCTCAATATGAATGAAATACATCAAATAGTACAATAGACTTAGATATCGGCCATATATCCTGCCTATAGTTTACTAGGATGCACCCAACTCTATCTTAATCTGAGGGTCTCTCAGATTTCAATGGTTAAAGTTCAATAGCAATACAATAAACATGAATCCACAGAAAAACACAACCCAATTCACAAATACTGACTTATAAACCACTATGACATGGGTAAAATAAAACAAAAAATATATGGCAAGACTTCACAATGGTTGTCTAGCAATGATCAACAATCAATTTGACAGAGCTTGAATAATTATTTTTATAATAATGGACAAATATCGTACAATCGAGGTGTACAAAACTCTGAGAGGCTTACCCAGAAAGACTCACAGCTGTAATTGCTGCCAAAGGGGATTATAACATGTGTTGACTTAGGGGTGTGAATACTTTGTCAATTAGATATTTCTGTATTTTATTTTTCAATAAATGTGCTAAAATGTCTAAAAACCTGTTTTCACATTGTCATTATAGGGTATTTTGTGTAGATGGGTGAGAATTTTTTTTTTTTAATCAATTTTGAATTCAGGCTGTAACACAACAAAATGTGAATTGAGTGAAGTGGTATGAATACATTCTGAAGGCACTGTATCTGCACATATCTGACGTAGCACAAGATTTTCAGGGACACTTTTGGCTTGTGTGTGCTACTTTCAGAACTACTGGCAAAAGAGGTATACAAAAGAACAGAAGAATCATTTGTTAAACAATTTTTTTCTCAGAAAAATCTATTTGATCAATTAAATAATGTTTCTTATTCATTTACAACACAACAGTACAACAACAAAACAAAATACCCAAAAATGACATTAAACATACGTTTTAAATGCAATATATTTTTATTACTATTCTAAAGTTATTAAATTCAATTACAAACAGAAAAATAAGTCTTCAAAGGTGGCAGTCTCCATGTGTTCTCATTTGGTGATTCAATATCTGCTGCTTTTATTCAATGTCACTTGGTTTAAGAAGTAGTCCTCAGTCTTAATCGACACAAACCTCAGTGAGCCCGGAATGTGTGTAGCAGGGCTTCTCGGTTGCCTCGTAGTTGGATGCCTCAGCATTGTCAGATACAACTTCGGCTAGCTTGGTGTCGAATGGGTTCAATGCCATCTGGATGGCAGGCTCAGAGTCAGGCACAAGAAAGTTCTCTGGGATGCTAGGCAGAGGCGGCTCACACTCTCTCAGGCTGACGGCACTCTTTCCGGGTCTCTTTTCCGATTCAGATTTGCCCTTGGTGGAGATTGACTCCTTTGACTTGTGCAACTCTTTTGCCGAATCGTCAGAAATGTGGGCACACTGTGGTGTGGATGATGCCTGTTTCAAACCAAAGCGTGAAGATATGCTCTCCCGAAGTCTGGACCCCAGTGTCTGTGGTTCATCGGTGGCTGGTTGTCTTTTCTTCAGCCTGGCAGCGGCCATAGCATCAGATCTCCTTCTAGCCTCCTTGGAGATTCTCACAGCATCATAGAGAACCACTATTACGATGAAGCCATAGAAAAAGAGCCCCAAAATCAGGTTCACCATCACAAGTGGCTCGGAGTAAGAAGGGTCGGTCAATATGTTGACTCTGGGTTTGATCTTCAGGGTGCTCTTCTGAGCTTTTGGAGCCTGAGCCTGACCATTTTCTTTGAAGACGTCATCGTCACCATGTAATGCTGTTTGCTTGTAAGCCAGTAGATAAGGAATAAGTTTCTCCACAATCTTCTGGGGGACTTTAGCTTTACCTGGGAAAGTATCATCTTTCATCCTCTGAAGTTGGTCCCGCATCTGGTCCACTTGCACCATTTTGGTCAGTTTTGCAACATTGGGAATGTCCTGAACAGGGTGGTCCTTCACTGGCATCAAAGGCTTGTGCTCTGGAACAGAAATCAGGGTCTCCACAAGCTCCGAGAGGTCCTTGGCAATTTTGGAGGAATATCCTTTTGTCAACTGGCCCACATTACCTGGAGAAGAATCGTCTTTCACCCGTAAACTCTCAAGTTGTTCCAGCAATGTCTTAAAATTGGTCTCTTTTGTAGCGTCGGGGTTGTTCCGAACAGAGTGGTCCTTCACTGGCATCAAAGTCTTCTGGTCCGAAGACGAAGAAGCCAACACATTTGTAGCAGCAGGCGATAGGAGACAGAAAATAACAGCCAAAAATAACATCTTCATGTTGCACAGCCCACCTTTCTGGGTGAGCTGTGCCATTTTGATGAAAGAAATCGTCTTTCAAAAGTAGGCAGTACAAATTACAAGTCAAACTACTAACTGGTCAGCTGTGCTTTGTAAAAGTGATTTGGGTTTACTGTTCACTGTCAAAGATCCATAAGATATGGACCCAACATGATGTAATAGAAGAGTCGATTATGACATCACGAGTTCCACAATGTTGACAGTGGACAATCAACAACTCTGTAACCTGCTCTTCATTTTATTCATTCATTCAGATAATTAATTCATCTCTTTGGAGACATTTGGCAATTTGTTTGACGTGCAGTCCCTGTCCCTTAACGGCTTTCTCCGACAACTTTGGCAAATGCCCCTGTGACCTACAGCTCATCGTATACTACCAGATCGTGATAACTACGCTGGTGCTTGCGATGACGCAGCTAATTTTGAGCTTTCTGACCAAGGGAGTGAGACACTTTTGGGCCTTCCTCATGGCCCGCACCGCCCCCCTTGGAAACCAAATGTTTAAAAACAAGCTCTGATAGTTTGGTCACGAAGAAAGTATTTTTTAAACCTCCTCGCTCTAGCTGGATGCATCAATGTCTAGTTCATACATGCATAATCCGAGAGAAGAGTTACTGTTTTACCTCAATTAGCCACGAAATCCCTAGTTTGAAAGCGACTGTTTTCTTGAAGCTGTGCCACGCCATTTTCCCTACATTTACCTCCACATTTACTTCCATGTGGGCCAGCTCCATAGCAATTAGACATTTTAGCCAATGAGCTTCAGCCCCTCACATTTGAGTGACAGCTAGCAAGAGGCCTGTCCAACATTATCCAATGAGGTTGCAGGGCTAACAGCTCAGAGGACACAGGAGAGAGAGAGATATTACTTAGTGCACATACAGTGCCTTCAGAAAGTATTCACACCCCTTGACTTTTGCCACATTTTGTTGTGTTACAGCCTGAATTTAAAATAGATTAAATTGAGATTTTGTGTCACTGGCCTGTACACAATACCTCATAATGTCAAAAGTGGAATTCATATTTTTTTTTTTTTTACAAATTATTTTAAAATTAAATGTCTTCAGCCAATAAGTATTCCATGCCTTTGTTATGGCAAGCCTAAATAAGTTCAGGAGTCAAGTTTGCTTAACAAGCCATATAATAAGATCATTGGACTCTGTTTGAAATAATAATGTTTAACATGATTTTTAATTACTACCTCATCTCTGGACCCCACACATACAGATAAGTGTAAGGTCCCTCAGTCGAGCATTGAATTTCAAACACAGATTCAACCACAAAGACCAGGGAGGTTTTCCAATGCCTTGCATTGGTAGATGGGTATATCAAAGTACATTATTTTCTTTAGGAATGTAGTAAAGTAAAAGTTGTTAACAATATGAGTAGTAAAGTAAAGTACAGGGCACCTATTGGTAGATGGGTAAAAATAGAAAAAGCAGACATTGAATTTCTTTTTGAGCATGGTGAAGTTATTATTGACACTTTAGATGGTGTATCAATACACCGTCACTACAAAATACAGGCGTCCTTCCTAACTCAGTTGCTGGAGAGCAGTGGTGGAAAAAGTACTGAAAAGTCATACTTGAGTAAAAGTAAAGATACCTTAATAGAAAATGACTCAAGTCAAACTGAAAGTCACCTAGTAAAATACTACTTGAGTAAAAGTCTAAAAGTATTTGGTTTTAAATATATTTAAGTATCAAAAGTAAATGGAATTGCTCAAATGTACTTAAGTATCAAAAGTAAAAGTATTAATAATTTCAAATTCCTTATATTATGCAAACCAGACAGCACAATATATATATATTTTATTTATTTACGGAGAACCGGGAGCACACTACAACACTCTGACATTAATTTACAAACAAAGCATTTGTGTTTAATGAGTCCGCCAGATCAGAGGCAGTAGGGATGATCAGGGATGTTCTCTTGATAAGTGCGTGAATTGGATCATTTTCCTGACAAAATGTAAGAAGTACTTTTGGGTGTCAGGGAAAATGTATGGAGTAAAAAGTACATTATTTTCTTTAGGAATGTAGTAAAGTAAAAGTTGTCAACAATATGAGTAGTAAAGTAAAGTACAGATACCCACAAAAACTACTTAAGTAGTACTTTAAAGAATTTTTACTTAACTACTTTACACCACTGCTGGAGAAGAAGTAAACCACTCAGGGATTTCACCATGAGGCCAATGGTGACTTTAAAACAGTTACAGAGTTGAATGGCTGTGATGGAGGATGGATCAACAACATTGTAGTTACTCCACAATACTAACCTAATTGACAGAGTGAAAAGAAGGAAGACGGTACAGAATAAAAAACATTCCAAAACATGCATCCTGTTTGCAACAAGGCACTAAAGTAATACTGCAAAAAATGTGGCAAAGCAATTAACTTTTTGTCCTCAATACAAGCGTTATATATTTGGGGAAAATCCAATACAGCACATTACTGAGTAACACGCTCCATATTTTCAAGCATAGTGGTAGCTGCATCATGTTATGGGTATGCTTGTAATTGTTAAGGACTGGGGAGCTTTTCAGGATAAAAAAAGAAAGGTAATGGAGCTAAGCACAGGCAAAATCCTAGAGGAAAACCTGGTTCCGTTAGACACTGGGAGATTAATTCACCTTTCAGCAGGACAATAACCTACAACACAAGGCCAAATCTATACTGGAGTTGCTTATGTAACAATTGCTAAACACTATGGGCTACTGTATGTTTAAGCTCAAACTCTATTGGACCAGTTAGGTTCACTACTGGAGCAGTAGGGAGAAATGAAAACCACACAACTGAATCATTTAGAAAAAGAATGCCGGCTTGTATTTTGTCAATAAAAATACTTACCAAAAAAATGAATCACCTTGAGGAAATATTGATATGTGAAATTTGTACAATGAGCTCAATATGAATGAAATACATCAAATAGTACAATAGACTTAGATATCGGCCATATATCCTGCCTATAGTTTACTAGGATGCACCCAACTCTATCTTAATCTGAGGGTCTCTCAGATTTCAATGGTTAAAGTTCAATAGCAATACAATA
This sequence comes from Salvelinus fontinalis, assembly GCF_029448725.1. Taxonomy (NCBI): domain Eukaryota; kingdom Metazoa; phylum Chordata; class Actinopteri; order Salmoniformes; family Salmonidae; genus Salvelinus; species Salvelinus fontinalis. The sequence continues at coordinate 15,705,359 of NC_074665.1, forward strand.
AACATGAATCCACAGAAAAACACAACCCAATTCACAAATACTGACTTATAAACCACTATGACATGGGTAAAATAAAACAAAAAATATATGGCAAGACTTCACAATGGTTGTCTAGCAATGATCAACAATCAATTTGACAGAGCTTGAATAATTATTTTTATAATAATGGACAAATATCGTACAATCGAGGTGTACAAAACTCTGAGAGGCTTACCCAGAAAGACTCACAGCTGTAATTGCTGCCAAAGGGGATTATAACATGTGTTGACTTAGGGGTGTGAATACTTTGTCAATTAGATATTTCTGTATTTTATTTTTCAATAAATGTGCTAAAATGTCTAAAAACCTGTTTTCACATTGTCATTATAGGGTATTTTGTGTAGATGGGTGAGAATTTTTTTTTTTTAATCAATTTTGAATTCAGGCTGTAACACAACAAAATGTGAATTGAGTGAAGTGGTATGAATACATTCTGAAGGCACTGTATCTGCACATATCTGACGTAGCACAAGATTTTCAGGGACACTTTTGGCTTGTGTGTGCTACTTTCAGAACTACTGGCAAAAGAGGTATACAAAAGAACAGAAGAATCATTTGTTAAACAATTTTTTTCTCCGAAAAATCTATTTGATCAATTAAATAATGTTTCTTATTCATTTACAACACAACAGTACAACAACAAAACAAAATACCCAAAAATGACATTAAACATACGTTTTAAATGCAATATATTTTTATTACTATTCTAAAGTTATTAAATTCAATTACAAACAGAAAAATAAGTCTTCAAAGGTGGCAGTCTCCATGTGTTCTCATTTGGTGATTCAATATCTGCTGCTTTTATTCAATGTCACTTGGTTTAAGAAGTAGTCCTCAGTCTTAATCGACACAAACCTCAGTGAGCCTGGAATGTGTGTAGCAGGGCTTCTCGGTTGCCTCGTAGTTGGATGCCTCAGCATTGTCAGATACAACTTCGGCTAGCTTGGTGTCGAATGGGTTCAATGCCATCTGGATGGCAGGCTCAGAGTCAGGCACAAGAAAGTTCTCTGGGATGCTAGGCAGAGGCGGCTCACACTCTCTCAGGCTGACGGCACTCTTTCCGGGTCTCTTTTCCGATTCAGATTTGCCCTTGGTGGAGATTGACTCCTTTGACTTGTGCAACTCTTTTGCCGAATCGTCAGAAATGTGGGCACACTGTGGTGTGAATGATGCCTGTTTCAAACCAAAGCGTGAAGATATGCTCTCCCGAAGTCTGGACCCCAGTGTCTGTGGTTCATCGGTGGCTGGTTGTCTTTTCTTCAGCCTGGCAGCGGCCATAGCATCAGATCTCCTTCTAGCCTCCTTGGAGATTCTCACAGCATCATAGAGAACCACTATTACGATGAAGCCATAGAAAAAGAGCCCCAAAATCAGGTTCACCATCACAAGTGGCTCGGAGTAAGAAGGGTCGGTCAATATGTTGACTCTGGGTTTGATCTTCAAGGTGCTCTTCTGAGCTTTTGGAGCCTGAGCCTGACCATTTTCTTTGAAGACGTCATCGTCACCATGTAATGCTGTTTGCTTGTAAGCCAGTAGATAAGGAATAAGTTTCTCCACAATCTTCTGGGGGACTTTAGCTTTACCTGGGAAAGTATCATCTTTCATCCTCTGAAGTTGGTCCCGCATCTGGTCCACTTGCACCATTTTGGTCAGTTTTGCAACATTGGGAATGTCCTGAACAGGGTGGTCCTTCACTGGCATCAAAGGCTTGTGCTCTGGAACAGAAATCAGGGGCTCCACAAGCTCCGAGAGGTCCTTGGCAATTTTGGAGGAATATCCTTTTGTCAACTGGCCCACATTACCTGGAGAAGAATCGTCTTTCACCCGTAAACTCTCAAGTTGTTCCAGCAATGTCTTAAAATTGGTCTCTTTTGTAGCGTCAGGGTTGTTCCGAACAGAGTGGTCCTTCACTGGCATCAAAGTCTTCTGGTCCGAAGACGAAGAAGCCAACACATTTGTAGCAGCAGGCGATAGGAGACAGAAAATAACAGCCAAAAATAACATCTTCATGTTGCACAGCCCACCTTTCTGGGTGAGCTGTGCCATTTTGATGAAAGAAATCGTCTTTCAAAAGTAGGCAGTACAAATTACAAGTCAAACTACTAACTGGTCAGCTGTGCTTTGTAAAAGTGATTTGGGTTTACTGTTCACTGTCAAAGATCCATAAGATATGGACCCAACATGATGTAATAGAAGAGTCGATTATGACATCACGAGTTCCAGAATGTTGATAGTGGACAATCAACAACTCTGTAACCTGCTCTTCATTTTATTCATTCATTCAGATAATTAATTCATCTCTTTGGAGACATTTGGCAATTTGTTTGACGTGCAGTCCCTGTCCCTTAACGGCTTTCTCCGACAACTTTGGCAAATGCCCCTGTGACCTACAGCTCATCGTATACTACCAGATCGTGATAACTACGCTGGTGCTTGCGACGACGCAGCTAATTTTGAGCTTTCTGACCAAGGGAGTGAGACACTTTTGGGCCTTCCTCATGGCCCGCACCGCCCCCCTTGGAAACCAAATGTTTAAAAACAAGCTCTGATAGTTTGGTCACGAAGAAAGTATTTTTTAAACCTCCTCGCTCTAGCTGGATGCATCAATGTCTAGTTCATACATGCATAATCCGAGAGAAGAGTTACTGTTTTACCTCAATTAGCCACGAAATCCCTAGTTTGAAAGCGACTGTTTTCTTGAAGCTGTGCCACGCCATTTTCCCTACATTTACCTCCACATTTACTTCCATGTGGGCCAGCTCCCTAGCAATTAGACATTTTGCCAATGAGCTTCAGCCCCTCACATTTGAGTGACAGCTAGCAAGAGGCCTGTCCAACATTATCCAATGAGGTTGCAGGGCTAACAGCTCAGAGGACACAGGAGAGAGAGAGATATTACTTAGTGCACATACAGTGCCTTCAGAAAGTATTCACACCCCTTGACTTTTGCCACATTTTGTTGTGTTACAGCCTGAATTTAAAATAGATTAAATTGAGATTTTGTGTCACTGGCCTGTACACAATACCTCATAATGTCAAAAGTGGAATTCATTTTTTTTATTTTTTATACAAATTAATTTAAAATTAAATGTCTTCAGCCAATAAGTATTCCATGCCTTTGTTATGGCAAGCCTAAATAAGTTCAGGAGTCAAGTTTGCTTAACAAGCCATATAATAAGATCATTGGACTCTGTTTGAAATAATAATGTTTAACATGATTTTTAATTACTACCTCATCTCTGGACCCCACACATACAGATAAGTGTAAGGTCCCTCAGTCGAGCATTGAAT